>NC_026005.2:53721645-53868462 GCF_000442705.2 Elaeis guineensis | reverse complement strand
GAGAAATTTTATTTTCTTTTAAATGATCAAGAAACTCATTAGTTAAGTATTCACCTTCTCGATCAGATCGAAGAGCTTTGATACTTTTATCAGTTTGTTTCTCAATCATTCTTTGGTACTCCTTAAACTTATCAAAGGCTTTGGATTTGTATTTCATCAAAACACATCCAAACATAGATAAATCAAGAGTAAATTGGATGAAATAGGAGTATTCACCTTTGGCCTGAGTCGATATTGGACCACAAATATCAGTATGTACTAGATTCAAAATGTCACTCGCCTTATCTCTATATCCAGTAAATGGAGTCTTGGTTATCTTACCCATAAGACAAGATTTACAAGTTCCATATGATTTAAAATCATAAGGATCAAAGATTTTTTTTTTGTATAACTTGTTAATCTTGTCTCATTGATATGATCAAGTCGGCAGTGCTAGAGGTATGTGACATTCACATCTTCTCTCTTTTTTTTCTTCATTTTATCAACATGAAGTACATTGTCATTAAGTGACAAGAATAAAAGACCATTATCTATATAAACATTGCCATAAAATTCATTAGAAAAATAAATAGAGCAACCATTGCTCTTTTCTTTTATTTCGAAATATTGTTCAAGTAACAGAGGTACAGACATAATATTTTTAATAAGTTTAGGCATATAGTAATAGATCTTCAATTCCAAAATTTTGTCCGAAGGCAATTTCAACAGCTTGATTCCTATGACTTCGGTCTGGATAGACTCTCCACTAGTGCTGAACAGCACAAAGTCACCTTCATTCAGACTCCTTATGTTCTGCAGACCCTGTAACGATTTGCAAAGGTGTAAAACACGGGTGGTATCTAATACTCAAGAATCTGAAGTTGAAGTACTTAATGATAAGTTTGTTTGTATCACATACAAACCTTTAGCAACACTTGCTTCTTGTGCTTCAAACTTGCAAGGTAGTCTTTGTAATTTCTCTTTCAGTGCCCTTCTTTGCCGCACTGATAACAAGTATCCTTGGCAGAGACCTTCTTCGCCTTCTTCTTTGAGATGCTAGCCTTAGGATTCATCTTTTTCTTAGAACTCTTCTTGTCTTTCTTCTTGGAGATCTTATCTACAAGAAGAACTGGAGCCTTTTCTCCTTTGAAATGGCTTTCTGCTATCTTTAACATATTCAGCAGTTCAGGCAGGCTGGTGTTCAGTTTGTTTATATAATAGTTTATGACAAACTGTGAAAAAAATCAAAGAGTGATTACAGGGATCAAATTCTGACTAAGCTCACCATCCATGGTAAAACCCAACTGTCCCAGACGAGTGATCAAATCAATCATCTTCAGGACATGAATCTGCACAGATGTGCCTTCATTCATCCTGGCACGGAATAATTATTTAGATATCTCATATCTAGCAGTCTGGCTTTGTTCTCTATATAACTCCTTCAAATTAAGCAGTATGGAAGGAACATCCATGCTTTCATGTTGTCTCTGAAGCTCATTGCTCATAGAAGCAAGCATGATGCACTTGATAGTCATACTGTCATCTTGCCACATCTTGTATGTGGTCTTTTCCTCCTCAATAGCATCTTCATCGATCGTATCGGATGCAGGGGTATCCAGAATATAGGAGACTTTCTTCTGAGTGAGAACAATTCTCAGATTCCTCAATCAGTCCACATAATTTAGTCTGATCAACCTATTAGCATCTAGTATGCCACGTAGTGAAAATGAGGATGCCATTATGCAGATGAAATCTACAAGTACAAGATAATGTATAAGTGGACAACTCATGATGACATACATTACTAGATTAGGACTTTTGGTCTAATTATGTCTTTCACTATTTTAACGAATTTCATAGCCCTCAAATATGAAAACGAGAAACATCATCATATTTCTAAGTGGGGTTGAGGTTCCTATTCTTCACAAACACCTTGTGGATAGCATAACAAGCATTCATGAGTTCAAGAATAGGTAACTCTTTAACAGTTGTATCTCATACAACTCTCAACATTTTTCTTGCCTCTAGATTACCCATGGTCTTGTGGATAGCACAACAAACTACAGTATTCTAGTTAAGTTAACCCTTCATTCTTATATGGTCATACTTAAACAATGCTGCCCTTATGGATAGCACAACAAAACAACACTATTCAAATATGCCATAAGCATTAATATACACTTAGTCAACATCATATCAATCTCCATAGCAAGTCTTGTAGATAGTACAACAAACTCACTACAGATCTTGACATACTCTATTGACTAAGCATGAAGAAAGGCTTTTGTAGTATGTACATCACTAATCAATCCAAATTTGAAACTCAATAGATCAAATTGGCTAGGTAAGTAGGTGGGAGGCTCCCCGAAGCTTTTCTTAGACACCAACAGAGTTGGCTAGGCTAGCATTCGGACCTAATTAAATAACTATCTTTGACACTTGCCTAGACACTAATTCATCAGTGAATCCGACATTCGGTTAGCAAGTGAATTCCGACGCTACAACTTAATATAATTTTTAATTAAGGGTCTTAGACTAGTCCCATACACATCCAACACTTACATCACATGTAATATGCATATAATAAGAATGAAAATAATTTTCATGCATCATATCATGCTATATAACATGCTATTCAAGTTGTAATATTATCATTTAACTATGCCAAAAAAATATTATGATTGCTAGAATCATGCAGGGTGTACTTATAATTTTGGTTCAACACTTGAGCCAATATCATTTGACTATGATTTGGACTCAACTCTGTGGTCCAATTCACATGTCAAAATTGACTTGGGTCAACAAATTGAATCAACATCTAAACCCTAATCAAATTAGGTTTGACCAAGTCAGCAAATAGGCAAGAAACAATACACTCTAATAAAATCGATTCAAATATCAATCTACCATGAATCATAAAATTTCAGATTATGATAAATTCAAAATTTAACAACTGAAATTTAAAGTCACACTTCAAACATGGTCAAAAATAATTTTTGATTTTAAGATGATGCAAGAAATCGATAGAATATTTAGGCATCATATGAATCAGATTAAATTTATACTACAACAATAGCATCTTTTTGATTGATTCTAATAAAAGTGGCTTTGATATCACTATTGAATTTTGATCACACAGCGAAATATGAATTTTAAAAATTTTTAACATGCATAAAATCAGTTTTAACAATTAAAACCAGCATATCGGAATTCAAACTCTAGAATCACCTTGTAGACACCAATCAAATCAAAACAAGCATGCAATGAGATAGAAGTTATACTTCCTGAAGTCAGTAGTCGAGTAACAAAAGAATCCCCATAAGGCTCCAAAGTAGAAGCCCTCCAACGGTGATCCATACGAAAAATGATTAGGGTCCTTCCCAACTGAAGTAGTGCTGTAGCCTTTCTTCACAAGAATACTGTTGGCTTCCTTCTCAAAGAACGGTTAGCACCACCACCTGTAGTCTTCGAATCTTCCATTAGGATCACACCAAGAATCTCTTCTCAAGAGATCTCACTACCCAAATTTTGGTTTAGAGCTCCAACAATTGGAAAACCCAAACCCTAGGACAAGCAATCCCTTGCTTTCCTTTTGCCTCTTCTCTCTTCTCTCTATTTTTTCCACTCTTATTTTTTCTTATCTTTTTTCAAAATTTTTCTGTCTTTTCTTCTCCTATCACATGCCTAAACATGAGAATTTTTCAGTTCTTATCTCATAAGAGGTGTGCCATTTAAATAGGAAAAGAACGGATGCATGAAAGTCCCAAGGGGCGCCAACTCTTGGAGCTCTACATCCTTCATGCGGAGAGCAATTTTTCGTGTAATATTAAGTGGCGCAGAAGAGCCTTCAAACAAAAGGACTCCTCTTCTGCACTCCATAATTCCCTATAAGTAAAACGTGTGTGATAATTCAAGAAAATCGGTGGAATAAGAAGAGGTTGTTAAGAGCCTTAAGTGAGAAGGACTCCTCATTGCAAATAAGTAGGCGTCCCTTATTAATTTTTGGATGAACTTTCAGGTGGGTGGAATGGAGGAGTTTTAGGTCACATGGAACACTTCCATGTTAAGATAAGAAACTAATTAATTTAGATCTAATCCAATTAGATCAAAGTCAACTGGTTAGGTCTAGCTCAAATACTTTGAACTAATTTAATTGAGAATTTGGGTTAACACAATGTATTAGCATATCAAATTAATCTCTAGGATTTATATTAAATCCTAATTAGATCAGACCAAGATCAAATTCTAAAGTGTGTGATCCATTGGGTTCTAAATCTTGCCAGCAGTGGATCCAGGCTTTTGGCCTAGCTCTAATCCAATTAGATTAGGTCAACCCAATTGCACTAATTAATCAAAATTTTTAATTAATTTTTGAATTAAACTCTTTTAATTCTTGTGAGTCTGCAAGTCAAGATTGACGTCTAGCAACGTGTCATGACTATCCGGAAGAGATGAAATTTGGTGGAAATATCAAAATTATCCTTCAGTGGCAAGTTATCATGCAATTCAATCTTTCAGTCACACAACACTCCAGATGAGCTATGGACATAGAACCATATCAAACCCAAATGCTTATCTATATGTATCTCGATCAGAAGGTGATGATTCAGTTGATGATACATTAGAAATCTCTTTCTAATTATCATTCTGCTTTGTCAAAGACTGTCAGAATCATCAACCTATGAAATTACATAGGATGTTTGCTCTCCTTATTTGGAGTGACTGATCCCTTATTGACTACTCACAACCTCTATGCATACTGCACCATATTTAGAACACCCCACACAAGGATTAGAGAATCAAGCTAGAGAATGAGCCAAAATATGGATTCATATACACAAGGTACCATGGTGATCTTAGGTCTAAGGATTACTTGCACAACTCCCACTAGAGAACAACTAGCTGACGTGCAAATAAGGCTCTATCAGATGTTCTCTCGTAGGTCAATTTAGTGAACTCATTCTCTAATGAGCATTCACGTTCTTGTATTAGTGTCACCACACAAGTGGTTGTGAAATCAACTATCCTCTCCATCGAGCATACATAGGATGTATCAGTTTTATCGGTATCATTGAGTCGGTATCATTGATCTCCGACTCAATGAACCAATGACTGAAAATATTTTAGATTAGGACTATCAAGGATTTAAGTCTCACTGGCATGATCTCATCATGACCCTAAAACCATTGTTCTAGCCTATGGGGTTCATTATAATCTTAAATAAGCATAAGATGCCGCATATAATGAATCAAAGTGCCTAATTTTATTAATAAATAATGTCAAATACATGAGTTTGGAAGATAAAATATAGAAAAAATACTTCATCGCATCACATATGCGATTGACTTGTAGGATATTATTCTTTCAAGTCGGTATGGGGTTTAATTTTGGTTCTGCTTTTCTTGCCTACAACAATGCCAAACAGGGCCTTAGGGTCTAAGTTTCTTGGCAGCCATGTTTCTATTTTTATTTTATTTGTTCTTTTGGGGCCAAAATCATGTAGCCTATGTATAGTGCATGAATAAATGAAGGGATGGTGATGAGTTGCAGTGTATGAGTTTGTCTTGTTGAGAAAAAAAGGTGGTTTCTTTGCTCTTACATCCCTTGTTTCTTCCCTCTTGCCCACCCTCTCTGTCTTATCCATCTCTCTTGTCTCTCTCACTCACTCCTCTCTATTGTCTTCTTTTGTTGGCTTTTCTCTACTCTCTATTATTTGTAGATGTGTTAGCCGCATTTACATATAAACTTGCCAACCAAGTTGTCCTATACTATTTTGGTGTCAAAGCTAAAGGATCCTATTCTTTTTCTTCCTTTTTTTCTTTTATCTTCTTTTTATCCTTTCTCTTTCCCCTCATCATCATAGTATTAAATGAAGAGTTAAGTTTCAAGATTGATGCCTTGTGTGAAAATATCAAATATGATAAGAAGGTATTTGGGCAGATGCGTTATGATATGACATCTGTCAGAAACTATCTGACATCAATAACGACTATGGTGCAAGAACTTGTAATGGCCCATGGTGCTGGATGGTGCAAGAATGCATTTGACAGTCTCCAACCTTCAATCTTCAACAAGCTTCCAGTCCAATTCTTCGGACACAGTCACAACTCCGACTATCCAAGGAATCATTGTTAAAATGTATTAGAGATGAGGATCCATCCGACAAGAATCTTATGATTAAAGATGCAGCTTTGAAGTAGTTTCTGAATTGTGAAAATGTGGATGGCTATCAATCAATATATTGCATCAAAGCACTTTGCAAATCCATTCTTCGCTGGTTTTGCAGATGTATCAGTGGATGTTATCAATTGGATGATCAAAAGCTTCATGGTCATTGAACAAAGTATGCTAGAAGAACCAATTGATGGAGTGGTTGCAAGAAAGTTCAGATTGGTTTCGTTATCAAATATTGAAGATCCACCCTTTCAAGCATGAGGAGACAAATCATCAAGATCCTGGGGATGAGAGCCACACAGCAGAAGCATATAGTGAAGTCAAGGGCTTGGGCATTGCAACTAATTTTCTAATATGATGATCTAAACCCTCATATAACTCGGAGCGTCAACAGAAGATATTGGAGCATTGGAGTTATTTGACTCTCTAGATTTAGTCGTAAAATATGTCTTTGTTTTAGATATATGATATTAGATTATTTGGCCCTTTAGTTACTTGACATGCAAGGTCCTTGGTTTCCAAGTTAGTTGTTTGTTCTTATTAGGTTACTTGGTCCTTAAGTAACATAGGGTCTAAGTTACTTAGCAGCATAGTTTGTTTTTTTATTTTATTAGGTTACTTAGGGCCAAAGTCATATAGCCTACATATAGTGCATAGAATAGTGAAAGGATAGAGATAAGTTGTCTTTTGTTATCTACAAAATCGAGTCATCCTGAAACTTCCTTTACCAAACTCAAAGAAGGCGCCACATCACTAAAAACATCCATTCAACATTATACATTCAATGACATTGCTTAATCACAGAAAAATTTATAGTTGCTTGAGCAAAAGGGAACCAAATGAGGCCTTTGAGATTGCGTTGCTGGGTCTGAGTTTTCCCCAGCCTTCCACGTTATTATATTTTCATCTTTAGCAACTAATAGATTTTCTTACATATTGCATCTAATAAATCATTTTCCTGAAGATGTCTTTTCAATTCTCATTTGCAAAGTTTCTACCAAATTTAACAACTGTCTTTGTAGTCTTTGTAGAGTTTCTTCCAACTAACATAAATACTCAATCATTAGTTACTGCTACAATTTGTAGACTTTGCTGCAGTGCTATATGTAATTTTCTGTTTTTATGGAGACATCCCTTCTCTCATGTCCAATTTATCCACATCATTTAGGAAATTGTGTACTGTTACACTTCATCTTGTGAAAAGATGATGACATTAGTTTTTCGCACCAAATACTTCAATTCCTGCAAGCATAAAACCTAACATTTTATAATGCATGGATATTTACATGCATGAGACATGTTCTAGTATTGAGTTTCAAAAGGTTTGGGTTTTTTTTCTTTTTTTGTGGGAAAACCAAATTTCTTTTGGAATATATCACATTTCTGGGTCAGTTGATTTCATCAGTGACATTGTGCTTGGCATCCTCTGCCTGTATATTGGTCCGGATAAATAGAGAGCAATATGAGCACAAGTGCAACAGGTCAGAGTCAAGTGATGTTCTTTCTACAATGTTGGCCTTTCTTGTCTGATGGTTTAAAGATGTGCCATTTAAACTGTCATCATTATCTTAAATCTTGACATGACTATTTATTTCCACAGTCAGCTCCTGTAAACCGAGAAAGTGAATAATGAATAATTATTTTCAAAACCACCACCAAAGCCCCATCTTTCTTTTTACCCCTTCTAGAATACCAGCTTTTCAACCTACCGAAATATCTATATTCTGATTGTGATAATATTCCATTATTATAAGGTGAATTTTTCTGTAGATGTTCTGGGATTATGTCCATGCTATTGCCTTATATCAGATATGTTTCTTATTGCTTGATATACTCTGATCTTTATGAATTCTTCTTTCTGAATATTCTTACAGGGAAAGATTTCTTGTTCAATGCATGTAAATGCACTAAACCAGACAGTCGTTCGACAGGATTGCTATCCAGACTGAGTTAATTCAGTGCCTTTGCAGATCATCGGGTGGTGGTCATTGCTCTTTTCACCTTTTGTGAAAATCCTGGTCTGTTGAATGTTCGTGTCTTCTTCCTGTAGTGTATTGCAATATTGGCAAAAGATCTTGGAGAGATTTTATTGGATTGTCTAGTGGGAAGCTTTTCTAACTCCCAGGTACAATGTATGATATTATCTGTATGTGTATTGGCCATAAGCAAAATCATTGTAAATAGGTAATATATATGTATACATATTTGGCTAAAGTTGCATGTGTATCAACTGCCACCTGATTTAGTTTCTAGAGAGCAAGATCCTGAATAGGCAAAAGGCAACAGCAAATATTCGAGATACTTGCAGTTTATTAAAAACGAGGTTCGCGGACTTGGTACTGAACTTCGTATCAATTGCCGGTCGATATGATACTATATCTTATTCTATTGATAATAAAAAATTTTAAAAAAAAATTATTCAATGGTTAAAAAAAGAAAAATCAAGTGACATCGTGTCGAGCCGGTATTATATTGCATCGTATCAAATCAAACTATTCGGTATCGGATGATTCGGATCGATATCATACCGAACTGATTGATTCGATTTGGTTCAGATCATTTTTCGAAAAATCGATCCGAATTGAATCGATTTTTCATCGATACAGTACGGTATGAGGTACATCGATCAGTTCGAATCGGTATGGAATATTATGATTAAAAATATTATCATGATAAAATTGTGATAGCTCGAGGTCCATGTAAGAATCTCAGCAAAAAGCCCAAAACGGAAAAAAAAAAAAAAACAGAGAAAAATCGGGAAGAAGACTCTTGATAGGGGTCTTTTTCTCCGGCGAAACCCAAGCAATTTGGGAGTCCTAGGACTTTTCGAAGTCCTAGGACCCTCTATAAGAAGACCCCCTCTCCCTTGAGATCGAACATCGGCCTCCTCCTCTCTTTCTCTATGTTTTTCTCGATCGAAGCCGCGGACATCGTTCAGTTTCTCGCCGTGATTGCTCGCCGGTGAGGTCACCGGAGGTCGGGGTGAGTCTTCCTCTCCTTCCTCTCTTCCTTCCCTATCTTTTCGTACCTTTGCTTGAGGCGGTCGGCGACGAGTGTCGCCGATTTTTGGTCGGGAAAGAGATCCTGTTTTTGAGCCTCTTTTTCCTTGATTTTCCGACGCTGGCGATCGTAATCGACCGTCGGCCATGCTCCTTCGTGACCGGGGGAGTGGCCCTCCTCTGCCGTCGGCCTCCGCCGCGGCGGCCGTGGCCCGAACGGCCGGTCAAGGTCGGAGGACCGCCGTCCCCTGTTCGGCCCGGAAGGAACCAAGAAAAAGAAGAAAAAGAAAAAGAAGAAAAAGAAAAGAGAAAGAAGAAAAAAAAGAGAAAAAGAAAAGGAAAGAAAAAAGAAGAAAAAGAAGAAAAAGAGAAAAAGAAAAGAAAAGAAAAGAAAAGAAGAAAAAAAAAAATATATATATATATATATTTATATATATATAAGTAAATAATAAATAAATAAAAAATAAAATAAAAAAAATGAAATGATGAGAGAGAGAGTTTCTCTCTCTTCTTTCAGTCTGAACCCTGACTTTCTCTCTCTGGAATTGGACTTTCTCTCTCTACTTTCTCTCTCTAGAATTTTTTCTCTCTAGGTTGTTTCTCTCTCTTGATGGATTTCTCTCTCTCTAAAGTTATTCCTCTAGGATTAGCGTAGTGGAAGGCTTCATCTGATGATTTTGATCGAGTTTAGAGAAGAGTCTGATTTTAAGTGAAGTTTTGATTTGGGATCTGTTTAGATTGAATTTTGAATTAAAATTAATGTAAAATATAATTTTGGATAATAGGCACGGAAAAATCTCCTAGAAGTTAGTCGATCTGTTCATTCAGTGCTTCGTGAAAGGTAAGTAATGAATCATCTTCTCGAGATATTTCATGTTTATTCTGAAAATAAATAATTATTCTCTGAAATTATGCATGATTTATGAAATTATGTTTTGAAAGAAAAGTGCTTTTGAAATGTTATGGTATATCGATTTATGCACATGTTCAGTGAAAAATTATGATATATTATGATACAAAGTGTTTGATACAGAATCGGATTTATGCTCTCAGCCTAACTATGTTTCAGTGGGCCCCGCCAATGGGGATTATACGTTGGTACTCAGTGGACCCTGCCAGTGGGGGTTGTGCGCTGGTGTTTGTGGACCCTGCCAGTGGGGGTTGTGCGCTGGTATTTGTGGACCCTGCCAGTGGGGGTTGTGCGCTGGTATTCTGTGGACCCCGCCAATGGGGGTTAAACGTTGGTCATAGTCGAGGTTGTTGAGTTACGAGTATTTTTGAATCGAATCGGATTTATGATTATATTATATGTGAATATTTGAAAATATTGGATTTGCATTAAATCAGCATGAAATATATTTTTATGTTTATTTGCAGCATTGTTCTTGAAAATTATAAAATATCTAGTTGAGATATTTGTTACTTACTGGGCTGCCTAGTTCATTACCTTTCTTTCTATTTTCAGATTCAGATAATTAATTTCGAGCGTGGGAAGAAATATTGGGACAGAGCTTTTAAAGGCGAGATTTTGCATTGTCAACTTCATTAAACTTAGACCTATTGTTTTATTGTTAGTAAAATTTTATTGGATGTAAGATATTTATTTTAATTATTTGAATTAGAGTTGAATAATAAATATTTGAATTTATTCCGCTGTGATGCATTGATATCGTGATGAGATGCCTTACATGCTTATGGAGAGAGTTCTTCATAAGTATGCGGCGGTTTCCATGACTCTCGGTTCACAATTTCGGGTCGGGGGCGTGACAGTTAATATGGTATCAGAGCATAAGTGGATAAATTATGACATATAGAATTTGACATAGTATGAGTGTAGGTGGGTAAACGTTAGGAATATTGGGACGTTAAAGTAAGAGCATCATAATAAATCTATCCTAACAAATAGATAAATGAATCTAATAAGGTTTTACCACTACAAGGTTATCATGCCTCCCCGTAGAATGACAAGAACTACTCAAGGAATTTCAAGAGAGACATCACAACCACGGGATGGTAGCACTCCCCATCTGACCAGTGGCACCCCTCGGGAGGAGGGAGTCGTAGATCCTAATGGGAGTACTTCGAGAGCACGTCAAGAACCAGATATGGCTCAGTTAATGCAGACCCTAATCAGGATGGTACAAGCGCAACAACAAATACAGCAGCAAATGTTTGAACAACAGCAGATACAACAAGATACACAACAACATCAGCATCCACCACCACAACATGGAGAGCAACCAGTACAAAGGAATAATATTTCAGAATTTAAAAAGCTTGCTCCTCCAGCTTTCAAGGGGACTACTGAACCTTTGGAGGCTGATAACTGGATAATGGAGATGGAGAAGGCCTTTGCTGTCTAAGAGTGTCTTGATGAAGAAAAGATTCGATATGCAGCTTATTTACTACAAGGAGAAGCATACAACTGGTGTCAGCGACTACAGCGTAAGCATGAACAAGATGGCGAAATACTTACCTGGGAAAGATTTCGGGTTGCATTCTATGATCAGTATTTTCCTCGGAGTATAAGGATCCAGAAAGGGCAAGAGTTTATTTATTTGAAGTAAAAGGATATGAGTGTGACTGAATATGAAGCAAAATTTACAGAGTTAGCAAAATTTGCTCCGAGATTAGTGGATGGTGAGCAAGAACGTGTTCACAAGTTTGAGATGGGACTGAGAACTGAGCTTCGAAAACAAGTGGTTCCATATGAATTGACAACTTATACCGATGTGGTAAACAAAGCACTGATAATTGAAAGAGAAGTCAATGAAGAACGCATGGAAAGGGAAAGAAAGCAAAGAAAGAGAACAAAATCAAATGATACACAAGGGCAGAATAATAAAAACATCAAAAGATCAGCTAAGGGAGCAATAGATAATAAGACTCAACAAATTGATGGTGAGCCGTGCTCCAGATGTGGCAAAAATCATGCAGACAAGGATTGCTATTAGAATATAGGTGCTTGTTTCAAATGTGGTCAGATGGATCATAAAATTGCTAGCTGCCCACTAAATACAGAAAATCAAGTTGGCCAAAGAACTTATGAAGGACAACATAAGGGTGGTGGACAGATTTCTAAAACCCAGGGAAGAGTTTATGCGCTTACTCAACAGAATCCACAGGCTTCCAATACAATGGTTGCAGGTATGAAAAATTTCGAGGACGAAATTTCTTTTTAGGGGTGAAGAATGTGATAGCCCGAGGCCCATGTAAGAATCCCAGCAAAAAGCCCAAAATAATAATAAAAAAAAAAACAGAGGAAAATCGGGAAGAAGACTCTCGATAGGAGTCTTCTTCTCCGGCGAAACCCAAGCAATTTGGGAGTCCTAGGACCTCTCGAAGTCCTAGGACCCTTTATAAGAAGACCCCCTCTCCCTTGAGACCGAACATCGGCCTCCTCCCTCTCTCTTTCTCTCCGTTTTTCTCAATCGAAGCCGCGGACACCGTTCAGTTTCTCACCGTGATTGCTCGCCGGAGGCCGGGGTGAGTCTTCCTTTCCTTCCTCTCTTCCTTCCCTATCTTCCCGTATCTTTGCTTGTGGCGGTCGGCGACGAGTGTCGCCGATTTTCGGTCGGAAGAGAGACCCTATTTTTGAGCCTCTTTTTCCTTGATTTTCTGACGCCGGCGGTCGATGCTCCTCCGTGACCGGGGGAGTGGCCCCCCTTTGCCGCCGGCCTCCGCCGCGGCGGCTGTGGCCTGAACGGCCGGTCAAGGCCGGAGGACCGCCGTCCCCTGTTCGGCCTGGAAGGAACCAAGAAAAAGAAGAAAAAGAAAAAGAAGAAAAAGAAAAGAGAAAGAAGAAAAAAAGAGAAAAAGAAAAGGAAAGAAAAAAAGAAGAAAAAGAAGAAAAAGAGAAAAAGAAAAGAAAAGAAAAGAAAAGAAAAGAAAAGAAAAAAATATATATATATTTATATATATATATATAAGTAAATAATAAATAAATAAAAAAATAAAATAAAAAAAAATGAAATGATGAGAGAGAGAGTTTCTCTCTCTTCTTTCAGTCTGAACCCTGACTTTCTCTCTCTGAAATTGGACTTTCTCTCTCTACTTTCTCTCTCTAGAATTTTCTCTTTTTAGATTGTTTCTCTCTCTTGATGGATTTCTCTCTCTCTAAAGTTATTTCTCTAGGATTAGCGTAGTGGAAGGCTTCATCTGATGATTTTGATCGAGTTTAGAGAAGAGTCTGATTTTAAGTAAAGTTTTGATTTGGGGTCTGTTTAGATTGAATTTTGAATTAAAATTAATGTAAAAATATAATTTTAGATAATAGGCACGGAAGAATCTTTTAGAAGTTAGTCGATCTGTTCATTCAGTACTTCGTGAAAGGTAAGTAATGAATCATCTTCTCGAGATATTTCATGTTTATTCTGAAAATAAATAATTATTCTCTGAAATTATGCATGATTTATGAAATTATGTTTTGAAAGAAAAGTGCTTTTGAAATGTTATGGTATATCGATTTATGCACATGTTTAGTGAAAAATTATGATATATTATGATACAAAGTGTTTGATACAGAATCGGATTTATGCTCTCAGCCTAACTATGTTTCAGTGAGCCCTGTCAATGGGGATTATACGTTGGTACTCAGTGGACCCTGCCAGTGGGGGTTGTGCGCTGGTGTTTGTGGACCCTGCCAGTGGGGGTTGTGCGCTGGTGTTTGTGGACCCTGCCAGTGGGGGTTGTGCGCTGGTATTCTGTGGACCCCGCCAATGGGGGTTAAACGTTGGTCATAGTCGAGGCTGTTGAGTTACGAGTGTTTTTGAATCGAATCGGATTTATGATTATATTATATGTGAATATTTAAAAATATTGGATTTGCATTAAATCAGCATGAAATATATTTTATGTTTATTTGCAGCATTGTTCTTGAAAATTATAAAATATCTAGTTGAGATATTTGTTACTTACTGGGCTGTCTAGCTCATTACCTTTCTTTCTATTTTCAGATTCAGATAATTAATTTCTAGCGTGGGAAGAAATATTGGGACAGAGCTTTTAGAGGCGAGATTTTGCATTGTCAATTTCATTGAACTTAGACCTATTATTTTATTGTTAGTAAAATTTTATTGGATGTAAGACATTTATTTTAATTACTTGAATTAGAGTTGAATAATAAATATTTGAATTTATTCCGCTGTGATGTATTGATATTGTGATGAGATGCCTTGCATGCTTATGGAGAGAGTTCTTCATAAGTATGCGGTGGTTGCCATGACCCTCGGTTCACAATCTCGGATCGGGGACGTGACAAAAATAGTTCAAATAGTGAAGTAGTAAGTTGTTGATCATGATGAGGAGACATTACTATGTTTGGAATCGACTAAAATTTTGAAGTGCAATATTCTGTGGACGGCAGATTATAATTCATTAGAGCAACACCCAGGATTCATATTGTTGTATGCTTGTAGGTGATATTTTCGTTGCAGATTAGCATGGAGATGCAACTCCTTGAACAATGGCTTCCTTTGCATCGTTTTGCTTCCCGAAGACTGCTGTTTTTATTCAGTGAGACTAGCCTGAATGGTTTTCCCTTTCCCCTGTTTAATTTCTTAAATGGCGGTCTACAGAAGCTTTTACATTGAGAACATGGAAAATATAACTAGTCCCTCTGCAAACTAGGGCATTGGTTTTTGTGAAAGCATTTTGCAGTGTGAGCAATAGGGATGTACATTGGGTGGGTTAGGCTGGCCAAGTTAGTATTGAGATTCATTATCTGTGTGATGGATCAAAAATGCCTCCTAGAATGGTAAAAAATTGCTTCATTGATTTATGGAGGGTATGTGATTGGGGGAATAATTTATAGACGGCTACAAAATTTTGCTTATATTATAAAGAGTATTTAATATTGCTTGCTATGCTATGCATGTGTAATATACAAGTATTAGGCATGTGCTATGCGCGTCAAAGGAAACATAGTTATGATGGGCAGGCCACGAATAACATTACTGGATGATCTAAAGATTTGATTGTGCGATTCAAATATGAAACCTGATGTTAGATGTTAGATATTAAGCAAAGAGAACGGTGGCAATGAGGGAAGGTTTGAGTGGGGGCAGTGATAACAAGAACTGGGTGGCTAAAGGATGAACTCAAATTTTTTTTTTAGTTGATTGGTTTTAACAAAATAATTAGTATATTTTAAGAGAAGTTGTGTTTGGATTACGGCCAGTAAAATATAACCTGATTTATCAATCCGATCTGTATTCGATCCGTTGTAAATATATTTGGGTTTAGGCTAAATGGGATTGGATCATAAATAAATCGATCTGTTTAACTTGTTTAATATTGATGTTGGAATTTGATTTTAGATTTTTGACCTATTTAATATTTAGGTTGGATTGAGTTAGATATCCTGTTTAAGATCTGTTTAATTTGTTTAAAATCTATTTAATCTGTTTCTAATCTGTTGACTCCAGGAATTGATTTTTATGAATAGCAAAATGTTTGAGCATATGACTTGTCTAATAGTTTTATTAAGTTGATATTTTAGGTAAATTAATAGGTATCAAAAGATTGATCTTTAAGGCTCAAATAAATTCAAAAGAAAAAATTTTGGAAGCTTAGTTGGAGTGAAGGAACTTTGAAATGAAAGTGGCAAAGATCATCAAAGATTGGAATCAAAATAGGTTTTAATTTGAAAAAAATCAGAAAAATTCTGTTGAGGGCATTTGACTCAAGCAGAATTCAAGTAGACTCAAACTGAAAATCAAAAGAAAAAAAAATTCTGGCACGCAAATATTTCAGCCGACATGCCCTCAAGTCGAATCAAATTTTATCTGAGTTGACTCGGATAAAGAATGACAGAAAGGTAATTATGCAGAATAGAAAATTGAAGCACCGAGTGGTAGATCGAGTCGACTCGAGTTACTCGAGTCAAAGTTATAGAAAACGACAGAGCACTAGATTTTCAGAAAGATACACTAGAAGGTCATTTGAGTCGACTCGAGTCTAATTCGAGTCAACTCAAGTTCCAACAGTTAGATCTGCAGAATTTTCAGAACTTTACAGATTTGTATCCAATGGCTCTTTTTCGAATTTCAATGATCAAAAATGATTTTTTGGATTTCTAAACAGTGATTTAACACTTCAAACAACTGATTGACAAGACAAAAAAGTGAGAATCAAAGAGAACAGTGAAAAACAATAAGAAAAGGCCAAAAAATATTGAATGGAGAGCTTTTACTCCTCAATCACTTAAATAATCAAATCAAGAGAGTCTTTTCAGCAAGAAGACAGCTCCCTCAATCGAAAAGCTTCCTCAAAAAGAGATTACAGCTTCATCGACAATCATTTGCTCATTAAAGCGCTTTTGTAGTTTTGTTACTTTGTTTTCATTTATTTTGCTGTAACCAGCTTCAATTGGAGATTGAAGCTGGGGGATAGGCTCATCCAAGCCTTGCAATTGGATTGTAAGCCAAGGATTGGCTTCGGTTAGATTTTGGTTGGTGATTCCATGCAAAACCAATTAGATTGTAGATAGTTAGTCCAGAAAAACTATCCAGCTATAATCTTGGACAGATTATAGTGAAAAATTTTAAGAGGATCTCGGAGAGTGGACGTAGGTGCTGGGGGCACCGAACTATTATAAAAGTTATGATATTTGTGTGTTGCTTGCTTTCTATTCTTCCTTCCATATCTTCTACATCTAGTTGACTTGACTGCATAATTTTTTGCACTCACACATTCTCTACTATTTTGCAAAAATTTGCACATATCTTGTTTAAATTTTTAAAAACTCAATTCACCCCTTCTCTTAAGTTGTCTTTTTAGATAATAGGTGATATAAGAGCTCGGTACTTAGCAATATTTGATCTAATGATCAAGAGTTAAGATCAAACGACAATCCAAATGAGTGCCTCTCTTGCTGAAGGGCAATCAACCAATCAATCACCCTTATTCAATACAATAAATTACACTTATTGAAAAGCACGTATACATATTTATATTCAAGTACTAAATTATCAACTTTGGAGAGTGATAATCAAACATCCACATATACCCACAATTAAAGTAGATGGTAATGATGTTTCCAAACCTAAAGAGAATTGGGGTGAGCTCGATATGAAATTGATTGAATTAAATACTAAAGCTATGAATATCCTATATTGTGCATTAGATGTAATAAATTTAATAAAATTTTTACTTATGTTTAAGCTAAAAAAAATTGGGATAGGTTGGAGGTTATCCATGAATGTACCAACCAAGTCAAGGAGTCTAAAATTAATATGCTTATTCATAAATATGAATTATTTAAATTGAAATTAAATGAATCTATTATGAATATGTTCACTAGATTTACTGACATTATAAATGGTTTAAAAAATTTGAAAAAATCTTACATTAACAGTGAACTTATTCGCAAAATTCTTAGGTCTCTACCGAAGGCAAGGGAAGATAAAATCACCACAATCCAAGAAGCCAAGGACCTCAACAAGCTTCCATTAGAAGAACTTCTTGGTTCTCTCATGACCCATGAGTTAATTATGAAGTAAAATATTGAGGAGAAAAGTAAGAAGAAAAAGACTATCGCACTCAAGTCAACTGCAATTGAAGATGATAAAAGCGATGAGTCAGATGAAGGTGAAAAGGATGATTTGACTTTAATTACAAGAAGATTTAAGAGGTTCATGAAGAAGAAGAAGCAAAACTTCAAGAGAAGGCCATTTAAGGGAGAATTGAGCAAAGTTAAAGAGAAGGAGAAAAACAAAGAACTCCCCATGTGCTTTAAATGCAAGAAGCTCGATTATTTTAAGGTAGATTGCCTCCTTCTCAAGAAATTAAGTAAGAAGATTAAGAACAAGACGATAATGGCCACATTGAGCGATAGTGAGAACTCAAGCTCTGATGAGGATATACAAGAAGTGGCCAACCTTTGCTTGATGGGTCATCAAGAGGAGGTAAGTACTGAAAACTCTCTAGATTTCACATTTGATGAATTACAAAAAGTATTTTCCAAATTTATGACTAAATTTAGAAAAGTAAGTTTGAAAAATAAGAAATTAAAGAAACAAAATCTTAATTTGATTCATGAAAAGGAACAAATTTCGAAAAAGGTTGAGTCTTTAGTTTGTGAAAATCAGAACTTAAAAGATGAATTGAAAAAGCTTAAATCCTTTGTTGAAAAATTTACTTTTAGTTTCGAAAAGCTGCAAATGATTTTAAATGAACAAAGAGTTATTTTTAATAAAGTCGATTTGAGATTCAAACCTAAAAAGAAACAGAAATTATTTAAGAACTTCTTTGTAAAAGCTTCTTCAAACTCTTCTTCAAATGTTACATACTTCTGCTGTAAAAAAATGGAACATAAATCTTATTCATGTGATTTCAAAAAATTAAATTAAAATATGATTAGAATGGTATGGGTTCCAAAAGGAACCATAAGAACTAATCTTAAAGGATCCAGAATGACTTGGGTATCTAAAACCTCTACTTGATTCTCTTTTGTAGGTATGTTTTGCAGCCAAAGGAAGAAAAATACTTTGGCATCTTGATAGTGGTTGCTCAAGGTATGTGACAGATGACAAATCATAATTTGTCACTCTTGAATTAAAGGATGGAGGAATTATTACCTTCGAAGATAATGGAAAAGAACGTATAATTGGTATTGGAAACATTTATATCTTACCCTCTATTTTTATTCAAAATATTTTATTAGTTGATGGATTGAAACATAATTTGCTTAGTATAAGTCAATTTTGTGATAAGAGATATAAAGTAACTTTTGAATCATTACTATGCATTATATCTAGTCCCAATGATAGTGGCATTATATTCATTGGATATAGACATGACAACGTCTATATGGTTGATCTAGATGATCTTCACATGAAGAATGGGTAATGTCTTGTTGCAATGGATGCCAAAGTTAGTGAGACTAACTAGTTATAGCATTGTAGATTAGGTCATGCAAGTATGGATTTACTTTCAAAGCTTATTAAAAGAGATTTTGTTAAAGACTTACCTAAACTAAATTTTAAAAAGAATCAAATTTATGATGTTTGTCAACTTGAAAAACAAACAAGAAACTCTTTTCAACCAAAAGGCATTGTTTCAACATCTAGACTATTGGAGTTGCTTCATATGGATTTCTTTAGACTAACTAGGACCATAAGCTTCAGAGGAAAAAGATATGACCTTATAATTGTAGATAACTTTTCACGTTTTACATGGATTATGTTTTTAGCTTAAAGGATGAAGTATTTTCTGCTTTTACTAAATTTTACCGCTAAGCATCAAATGAGAAGAACTTATCAATAGTGTGCATCCACAGCGGCCATGGAACCGAGTTTGAAAATCATCAATTTGAATATTTTTGTAATGAAAAAGAAATAGAACATAATTTTTCTATACTCAGGACACCTTAACAAAATAGGGTGGTAGAAGAGAAAATTATACTTTGGAAGAAATGGCATGCACTATGTTGTGTGAACGTGACCTACCAAGATATTTTTGGGTGGAAGCTATCAACACAACATGTTATATTCTAAATCAAATTTTAATTTGATCTATTTTAAAGAAAACACCATTGAGCTTTGAAAAGGTAGAAAACCAAGCATAAACTACTTTCATATTTTTGGTTGCAAATATTTCATACTAAATAATTGAAACGATAATATAGAAAAATTTGATGCCAAATTGGATGATGATATCTTTTTAGGATACTTTACATCTGGCAAGGCATATAGAGTTTTTAACAAAAGAACTCTTATTGTTGAGGAATCTATCTATGTGGTTTTTCATGAATCTAATGACAAGTCTCCTAGAAAGAAAGATATTTTAGATGAAGACGCAGGAATTTTGACCAACAAAATGGATGATCTCACAATAAAGAATAATCCATCTCAAAATGAAGAAGAAGACTTAAAGAAGGATGATGAAGAAGAGAAGATAAAGGAACCCACTCCAAGTCAATGGGATGAACTATCCAAGGAGTAGAGGTATGCACATGGACTCTCAAAAGACTTAATTATGGGTGATCCATCTCAAGGGATAAGAACTCACTCTTTTTTAAGAAATATTAACAATTATCTAGCATTTGTATCTCAAACTGAATCTAAAACTATTGAAGAAGTAGAAAACGATCCAAATTGGATAAATACCATGTTTGAAGAATTAAATCAATTTGAGAAAAATAAAGTTTGGACTTTAATTGATAGACCCAATGACTATCCAATAATTGAAACTAAATGGATGTTTAGAAATAAACTAGATAAAAATAAAATTATTGTTAGATATAAAGCTAGACTAGTAGCTAAAGGATATAATCAAGAAGAGAATATTGATTTTGATGAAACTTTTATCTCGATTGTTAGATTAGAAATAATTAGATTGCTACTTGTATTTGCTTGCTTCATGAATTTTAAACTTTATCAAATAGATATTAAAAGTATATTTTTAAATAGTTATATAGCTGAGGAAGTATATATTAAACAGCCGTCTGAATTTGAAAATCATACATTTTTTTATCATGTTTACAAATTGCATAAGACACTTTATGGCTTAAAACAGACCCCTCGAGCATGGTATGAGAGATTAAACAAATTCCTATTAGATAATAAATTCACTAGAGAAAATATTGATAAAACTTTATTTTTGAAGAAAAGAAATAAGGACTTATTAGTATTACAAATTTATGTTGAAGACATTATTTTTGGATCTACCAATGAATCTTTTTGTCAAGAATTTGCTAAACTTATGTAGGATGAGTTCTAAATGAGTATGATGAGAAAGCTGAACTTCTTTTTCGAACTTCAAATCAAGCAAACAGAAGAGCAAATTTTTATCAACCAAACTAAGTATATAAGGAAAATACTCAAAAAGTTTGGGATAAAGATGTCAAAATCTATTGGTACACCTATGAGTCCCTCTTGTAAGCTTGAAAAAGATGAAAAAGATAAAAGTGTAGATATAAAACTATATAGAGGCATGATAGGATCTTTACTTTATCTTGCTGTAAGTAGGCCAAACATTATGTTTAGTATTTGTATGTGTGCAAGATATCAATTAAATTTTAAGGAATCTCATTTGCTTGCGGTTAAGAAAATTTTTAGATAGTTATCAGATATACTTAATGTTGGATTATGATATGATAAGCTTCACCTCTTGAATTAATTAGATACTCTGATACTAATTTTGTTGGTTGTAAATTAGATAAAAAAAATACTAGTGATACCTGCCAATTTTTTAGAGTTAACTTAATTTTATGGTTTAGCAAGAAACAAAATTTGGTGGCTTTATCAATAGGTCGAGGCTGAGTATATCGCCATCGAAAGTTGTTGCATTCAAATCATGTGGATTAAGCAACAACTTGAAGATTTTGGTATTAAACTTAACAAAATTTCAATAAGATGTGATAATACAAGAGCTATCAACTTAACAAAAAATTCAATCCAACACTCAAGATCAAAATATATAGAAATAAGACACCACTTCATAAGAGATTATGTACAAAATAGTGGTGTAATGCTTGATTTTATTTGTGCAGATAAACAACTAGCTAATATTTTTACCAAATCTCTTAGTGAAGAAAGATTTGGTATAATTAGAAGAGAACTAGAAATTTGTTTTCATTTAGATTCTTGAATCTATCTCTCAATTGAATAAAATTCACTCAAATTTTCTTAAATCATCATCAATTGAACGCCCTAGAAGAACTTTGATACTCTTAGAATTTTAAATTTTCATAAAAATAATTGAGTATTTTAGACTCGTGCTTGAGTCGACTTGAATGTAAATTCGAGTCGACTCATGCTCAAGTCGACTCGAGCTAAATTCGAGTCGACTTGATTGTCGGGACCGCAGACTTTAAAGTCGGATCTGTGGTTCCTATTGTTGCCCTAACTCCCTTCAAAACTGTCCCAAATCCATTCTTTTTTCCTTCAAAACATCAGAGATCAACTCCACAGTCACCCCCACCTTTGATCTATCATTTTTCCCTTGATTCCTTCCTAGATTCAACAGGATGGGTCCCAAAAAATAAGTGGCATGCAAGCTAAAGCGATCCTTATTCAAAGCTTTAGAAGCTCGGAGGCCTAGGGCTCGGACTAGTGGGCCTTCGACTCAAGGAGAGGAATCAAGTCAACCCATTGTTGAATCCTCTAGGGAAGAGAAGCAAGCAACTAAAAATCTAGGTAATAAAACTCCTCCTCAGTCCACACCGACAGGAGTTGAAAAATGTGTCCTAAAGCTAATTGTATTATTGTAAATAATTAAGCTCTTGTATATGAATTATTAATGAATGAATAAAAGTTATTATGGTAGTTCATCATATTTTAACATCTTTCTTATAGAACTTTTAATTTTATGATGAAGTCCTTAGAACTATAAATAATTAATAAAGAAGAATTTATTGAATAGTTCTTAAACCATATTCGCAACCAAATGATACGTTATTAACTAGGATAATAATTTTTATCAAGTATAGGTCGTTATGTGCCATATAAGTTGGTTGTCCTCATAATCAAAGAGTGTGAAGATACTGGTATGACATACAGATGAGATGTAGAAGTACATCATCACCGAATAGTAACTCACATGCGGAGCGCTCTACTATTAAGAACAGCTTGTAAAGGGTGTGGGCATAAGTATCCCTCCGACCTAAGATCACCATGAAAACTTGCAAGCAACTCACTGTGCTTTGGTGCTGAACTATCTGTATTTCTAATATAGTGATGGAAGGCTATTGGGTATAGTCAAGTACTTGTAAAATTTGTGTGAGTTAAGATGGGATAGACTCCTTCGGATTACAAGAGTTAATGCATTATTATATTTTAATTTAGTAAAATATTGATTAGGATAATCTATGTGATCTGTCACAGGATTTGAAAGGTTGAAATATAATGTGGATGATTTATCCAGAATTGATAATTTAACTCGAAGTTGTCCTAAGCATTTAGAGTTAAAGGGATGAATTATGCGGTAACCATATGCTAAAGTTCTTGAATATTACTTTGCAATTATTCGATCTATCCAGATGTCAGATATCATTGCTAGATGGTCACTTCGATTAGTATGGCAAATAGTTTCTATACTACCGATTTAGTGTTCAAATCTATGAAGTCATACATAAAGTCAAGCAACATAGGAAAGAATTGACCTAACATCTTTGTGTTCAATTTGGAAGTATGTGACTTGATTGAACCAGTAGATTTACTTAATTAAGAATTAAGTTAAAGGTCATATGGGATTAAACACTGACTATGTCTAGCTAGCACTAGACATGAGGTGTAAGTTTAATTCTGGAGATGAGTTTGACCTGATCAGCGATCCAAGAGATTTTTGAGAGATTGGATTCGAGTCTTAATTATTTTAGATTAGATCTGATTTAATTGGGATTGATTTAATTAAGACTAGTTGGGTTAGTTATCCAAATTAGACTTGGACCTGAATCCTAATTAGATTGGAATTAACAGTCTATTCGAAATTGATTCGAATCAGGTTCGAATTAGATTTGAATTGAATCCAAATTTGAAGCCAAATTTGAATCAAATTGGATTACGTTCACCATGCCTTAAATACTTGAGACTCTCCCTCTTGTTTTGCCGACAAAGAAGGAGATGGAGCACTAAAAATATCCACCCCATTCCTTATGCACGCGAGAGAAGAAAGGATGCACAAGATTGGCGTCACCTCTTCTTCCTTGGGTCTTTTCTTGGATAAGGATAAATCTGAATTTGATTCAAATATGATAGAGTCCTAATTCCATAGGGCATTAGATCAGATATGGGGGTCAACTATAAGAAGGGAGGGGTGCTAATCTTCGGGAGATTTGATAAATTTTGTGTGACAAAACAAAGAGAGAAAAATCATCATGAGAAAGGTGTTGTCCGACAAAAGAAAGGGAGGGCGTGCTTTTCTTAGCACATAGTTTTTGGCGTGATCCTCTTTAACATGAAGACTCCATCTGAGAAATCCATCCAGTCATGAGATAGAATCTTGGCGGCCACCCTTGCTTCCCTTCTGAAGGAGAGATGCTCGAGATCTTTATCCCTCTTTCCTATGGTGCCTGGTGTGCATGTGAAGTAGAGGATCTGTGCATCCAGATCTCGCAAGGCAACTGGTTCAGAAAATTCCAACATCTTGATCGAATATCCATTGTGCATCAAGATAAATTATAATTGTTATAAAATTTTAAAATAGAAATCTGTTCAACTTCTCTCTGGTGATCCGATCTGAATCGGATTTTTTTCTACAACTGCTATTAGAGCCAGGTTCAAGATATGAATGAATAGTTAATTTTTCTGTGATTTTTCAAATTGATATGTGACCAAATTTTTGGTAGAGATTAAATTTTGTTTTCAATCTATTTTTTGAAATTTTTTAATCTGGTTTTGACCAGATTTTTAGATTAATCAGCACATAAATATGATCTGTTAAAAATCTGTTTAAACAGAATTTTCTTGCAGATTTTTTATGTTCAAATAACCACCTGTTTATGCTTGGATTTAAATTTGTTTTGACAGATTTTTGTCAAAGTTTTTTTCAGGTTGGAAATCAGTGTTTAATCAATCTGATTTGAATCCATTATGACAGATTTTCAGATATGATTATGAATAAATTTCTATGCTGGTTCGGATCATGTTTAACTAAAATTTTTTTTCCTATGCATTCATATCAATTTTTGAATAGATTTCTGTATAATTGTAGATCTAAAATATTTGATTTGTATGATATATAAATGTAGGTTCAGATCTGAAATAATTTATGATGCAATGTTATGATCTAATGTGATTAGATGAATATCATGTTTCATATGATTATATTCACGTGTGCACACTATAATTTCTGTTCACCGCACATGTAGATATAATTAAATCTGAAATTTGATTTCTTATCTTAGTAGATCAGTACTCAGATTGAGTTAATTACCAGATCATCCGATCATAAGAAGAAGCAGAGATTAAAGTTTCTCTCTTATCCATTCGACGGGTTCTCTTATGATGTGTAAGGCTGCCACTATGATCATATCTCATGAAGAAGAATAGCAAAAAAAAATTTAAAATTATTTTAATCATAAATATGTTTAGATTAGATTTAAAATAATTTGTGGTTTATTACAATTTTAACGTAATAAATTCAGATCTGAAAATTAATTTTCAAGATCTAAATTATATGTTACATAGGATGTAATCTATGTAGATCTAAATATTGTTGTTATATATGTGATGTATAAATGATATTTAGATCAAATTTGTATATGTTTAAATGTTAAATTTTAGATCTAAAAATTAGTTTTTAAGATCTGAAATTAAATGACATATGATGTATGCTCTGCATGAAAACTCTTGTAAAATAGTTTTACAGTTGAAATTATTTCAAATACATGATTTCATACACTTAATTGTGAATTAAGATCAAAAGATCTAGATTTGAGAATTGAAGATTTTAAGACATTTCATAAATCATGGGGCTATGGGTTTGCTCGAATTAGATCGTTTAATTGGGTTAGACTTAGGGTTAGAATCAAATATAGACTAAATTAAAAAATTAATTAAATCTAATTAAGAATTGAATTAGATTAGATCAAATTTTTCTAGATCAAACTCAATAGTTATAGTTGTCAAGTCTATGCTTTGATTAGATCAAATGGATCGATTGTTAGCTCAATGGTTGAACCTGAGTCCATAGGCTGACCAAATCAAATTTGATAAATCGATTGGTGTCTAAGACAAGTGGTTGAAAGGGGTTTTTAATTGGGACTATTCTCTTTCCTGGTCAACTACGTTGGTGTTTAACTAAGAAAAAAAATGAGGACCCTCCCGTCGATCTCCACTTACCTGGCCAATATGGTCGATCTGTTTTCGATTAGGTCGCTTAGTGATTTGAGTTCACCCATGCTATCTAGATAAATCAGTTTGACTAATTTAGGTATCTCTGGACCAGCTTATCTTTAGTCTTCTTCATGAGTTGATGAAGTCAGTGAGAGGATTTATGACTTACCGATCAATTTATTCTCTTATTTCTAAAATATTAATTAAACTCTCTAAATTATTAGATCCTTAAAATAACATAGTTATGGGGATAACTAGTTCATAGCCTCTCAGTAAGTTGCATGATAATGGGTCCAATATACTAAATAAATATTGGAGGCACAACACATCTGGTGTTTATTAGGTATTAAAATTATCATTCATGATATGACGACCTTGATGTGTGTTTCAGATCAATGGTCAGGTTAGCTGAGCCACACTCAGATCTGGACATTCATTTGTTAGATATACTTGATATGGTCATGTTAATGGTTGGATCTAATCAGAATTTTCAGTGGAAGCATCACACACCTGCTGAAGAGAGGTCTAGGGCAAAATATATTACTAAAAATTATTTGAAGAAACAATTGATTAAGAACCTACCCATAGATACATATAGATTGGTCGAGCCATACTCGGGCCCGTATGCATCTGTGTGGATTCTAGTATTTGCTAAGGGATTAATCTAATTCTTCAAATTGGAGGTATAGGCTATCAATTTGTATAAAATAATAGAAGAATCTTTAGACTAAAGTCTATATCTTTAGGATTAGATAATTCATATACTAAATGGGTTTTGATTTTTTTTTCAGCAATGGCTAACATATTGTCACTCTACTCACTGTTAGACAATGACAAGCTTATCGGACTCAACTTCGATAGCTGGTATCGAAAGTTGAAGATCATCCTGGAGTACGAGAGGATCCTATATGTTCTTGCGAATGCTGTACCTGAAGAACTTGCTACCAATGCACGTGGTGCGACGAGAGATACTAATCAGAAGTGGCTTAATGACTGCACAACTGTGCGTTGCATCATGAGGGCTATCATGAACAATGAGTTAAGTCATCAGTTCGAGAATGCACAATCGGAGGAGATGATTCAAAGGTTGAATGAGTTCTTTAGATGTCGAGAGACATAAAACCTCCTGTGTTATGTTTAACACCCATATGTGAGAGGGGGCATCGGTCATTGATCATGTATTGTACATGATCGAGTAGATCGAGCGTCTGAGTAAACTTGATTTTTTTTTGCATGAACAGTTAGGCAAAGATGTCATTTTCAACTCATTTTTCAATCCTACCTATCTTTTTTGAGTCATTACAGAATGACCAAGCCTGCAGTGAACTACCATGATTTTTTAGGATTACTACAGATATTCGAGAAGGATAATCAGCTCCACAAGGAGTCGGTTAATGTGGTAGGTGGGTCTTTAGCAGGTCGTCAATCCTTTAAGTGAGGAAAGAAGAAAAAGGTGTAGAAAAGTCGTGCTGTGGATTCAAAGCCGAAGTAGAGCAAGAAGTTGAAGATCGATAGAGTCAGGTAGAATGCTTCTTTTGTAAGAAGCTGGATCATTAGAAGAAGAATTATCTTGCTTATTTAGCTTTTCTTGACCCTAACAGACCGAAGAAGAGAAATAAGCGATTTATTACTAGATAAGATATTTATATGATAACTTCTTATAATTTTTTTATCTATGATACTACTATCTAGATATTGGATACTGAAAGTCCAATTAACATTTGCAATTCATTGTAGAAACTTCAGGTGAGTAAAAAGTTTAGGAAGATGAGTGGTTCCTAAATGTTAGAGATGAAAATCTTATTTCAATTCTAGCTTTAGAAATTATTCAGCTTGTTTTAGATTTTAGGATTGTCATGTTAGATGATTGTCATTATTGTCCTTCCTTTATGATGAATGTCATCTCTACAGGCCTTTTGGTCAATGTTGATTTTAATTTTTTAATAAAAGATAATTTTTGCGATATCATTTTGAATGATACTATAATTATGTGTGGACAATTGAAACATGACATATACCTTCTTACACAGCCTGTTAGTATAATGTACATATCTAATAAACATCCAAAAATAGATAATGTTAGCGATACCTATCTTTGACATTATAGATTAGGTCATGTTAACAAGAATAGAATAGACAGGTTAACTAAAGAGGAAATCCTCGACATTAATGATTGTGAATCATTACCGACTTATAAATCCTGTCTTCTTGGTAAGATGACAAAGTCACCTTTTAAAGAAAAGGATGAATGAGCCTGTGATATTCTAAGTCTAATACATAGCAATGTATGTGGATCTATGAATATAAGTTCTAGAGGTGGATATAATTACTTTATTACATTTACAAACGATCTATTTAGATATGGGTATGTCTACTTTATGAAACATAAGTCTGAATCATTTGAAATATTCAAATGATTCTGTAGTAAAGTAGAAAAAAGAATTAAAAATAGTATTAAAACTCTTCGATCAGATCGAGGAGGAGAATACCTCACTAATAATTTTCTGACATATTTAGAAAAGAATGGGATTCTCTTATAATGGACTCCTCCAGGAACACCACAACATAATGGAGTGTCCAAAAGAAGGAATCAAACACTATTAGACATGGTTCGATCCATGATGGACTTTACGAGTCTGCCAATTTTTTTTGAGGATACGCTCTTGATACTACCTACTATATACTAAATAAGGTTCTAAGTAAATCTATCAATGAAACATCATATGAGATATGGATAGGACATAAATCAGTACTCTCATACCTTAAGATTTGGAGATATCCAGCTTATGTCAAATGTTTAAAGATAGATAAGCTTGGATCTAGATTTGATAAATGCTTGTTTGTAGGATATCCAAAAGAAACAAAAGGATACTATTTCTACCTCGCTGAAGAATAAAAGGTATTTGTCAGCAATAGGATAGTCTTTTTGAAAAAAAGAATTCTTTAAAGAAGGAAGTGAATCCACTAAGATTGAACTTGGTGAAGTTTGTAAGATAAAAAAATCGACACCATTGAGTGGACATACAGAATCAAATTTCATTGGAGAATCAAATTCGAAGCCTATAGAGGCACCCTTAAGAAGATTCGATAGAGTACTGCATCAACCAGACAGATACTATAATTTTTTGATCCGAAGTTGTGATCCTATTGAACTAGATAAGAACAACGAGTATCTGATCACCTATATGGATGCCATGTAAAGATTTGACTTTAAGAAATGGCTTAATGCTATGAAATCCAAAATGAAGTTCATAGAGATCAATAGTGTATGGACACATGTTGATCCATCTGAAGGGATTAAATCCACTGGGTGCAAATCGATTTTCAAAAGAAAAAAAGAAGCAGATGGAAAGGTAGAGATCTATAAAGTCCGTCTAGTTGCTAAGAGATATCATCAATATTATAGTATTGACTATGGCAAGATATTCTTTTCTGTGGCAATGCTCAAGTCTATTCGAATTATGCTTATAATAGTAGCGTACCTAGATTACGAGATCTGACAAATAGATGTCAAAATCATTTTTCTTAATGAAGAGCTAGAAGAAGAGGTATATATAATACAGCCTGAAGGGTTGACATCCATAGATGAGTCTAAAGTGTGTAAGCTAAATAGATCTATTTATGGACTGAAGCAAGTATCCAGGGTTGGAACATGTATTTTGATAAGTCGATCAAAATATATGACTTCGTTGAGAATGAAGAAGAGCCTTGCATCTATAAATAGACTAACGATTTTGTAGTCATCTTCTTTTTACTGTATGTGGATGACATTCTCTTAATTGAGAATGACATCCCTACATTACAAAATGTGAAGCTCTGGCTGTCGTCATAGTTCTCCATGAAAGATTTGGAAGAAGCATACTACACATCCTAGAGATGAAGATCTATAGAGATAGATCTAAAAGATTGCTTGATTTGTCCCAATCTATGTACATCGATACCATATTGAAATGGTTCAATATGGAGAATTTCAAAAGGGATTATTTACTAATAGGTCATGGAATAACTCTCTCTAAGGAGGATTGTCTGACAACCTCTCAAGAGAGAGAGCATATAAGTAGAATTTCATATCCTTCGATAGTGGGTCTATAATATACGCCATGATATGTATAAGGTCGGATGTGGTCTACTCACTAGGTATAGTGAGTAGATATCAGTCTGATCTGGATGAAAATCATTGAAAAATTAAAAAGACAATCTTTAAGTATTTGAAAAATACTAAAGATCAATGACTTATCTATGGAGACACTGACTTAAAATTTAAGGGATATACTGATTTTAATTTTCAAACAGATCATTATGATAGTAAAAGCATGTCTGGTTACATTTTCACATTATATAATGAAGCGATTGTTAAAAAATTAGGTAGGCAGCATGTGTATATTTCAGAAACTCTTTTTGATTGTAGCAGAGAACAGACGGGTTAAACTTTTTAACCCCCCATGCATAAGATCAAATCTAATCCTACCCAAAGCTCAGGAGAAAATAAATATATAATTTAAAATTTAAAACAAGTATGAGATCGAATCTCAATACCTTAGCACGGATAGATATTCATCACTACTGATGATCACGGATTCGTAGATGCTCTAGCCGCACACGTATTCGACCTCTACGGATATCCATCGGGATCAATCTCGAGCTGATCTCTTCGTAGTAGATTCTCTTTTTCAAGTAGAATCTTAGCCTTGGGAACTTTGATCAACACTTTGATTTGGACTGTGAGATTAATTTTTTGATCTGTAGTCTTTTTTCTACGTTCCTCGCTGTAGATGGACAGCACCTCTACTCTTGGCGTGTGGAAGATGGGATGCCCAACCCCTTGGGTGTGTGAAGGAGAAAAGGAAGGAGAGGAGGCATGGAGAAAGGAGAGAGAGACTTTTGGTTTGACAAAATTCTTCTTCTTAGAAACCCTAAAGACTTTTTCTTAAATAGACTTTACCTTGACTCAAAAGAGGAGTCTAATTATCTTAAAAAGGTATATCCTTATCTCATAAAAATACACTACTTTTTTAATCTAATTTTTTTTCAATAAAATCAAATATAATTGACATATTATCACCCCTTTTAGGCAAGTACATGGGGTGCCCCAATCTGATTGGGCACCTCATGTCATGAATAGTAGGTAGATGGGGAGCCAAGTGTAGGTTTCTTGGTCCATGAGAGGTGGCGTGGCCACACTCTCTCTCTCTTCCATGCCATGCCACATAATGGAGTGGACCCCTCATGTAATATCCATGAGATTTGGCACCTCAGGTCCTACCAAAAATGAAAGAAGGCGCCAACTCTTCTTCCCATTTATTTCACACACCACTTAGAGATAATTATGAGATAATATAGAGATAATGTTAGGATAATTATGTCAACTAATTGACTTGATCAAATCCTCTTGGGCTCACAATTAAGAACTCAATTAAGCCCAAATGGATTTAGGCAAGGTTCAAGGCTATGGACTTGATCAAATCAAAGTCTCGAGAAGAATTAGGTTTAACCATGTGCTAGCATGGTTTAATTAAATCCAATAGGATTTCAATAAAACCTAATCCAATTAGAACTTCATAAACCCAATTTATAAATTCAAGATTAAATCCCTTAATGTGTGACCCCATAGGTTTTATTCTATCTAATAGTGAGATATATTGTGATATCCATCATAATATCATCGAACTCTTTTCGATAGATTGGAACATTTTCAATTCTACCCTTCGAGGATCATCGATCATCAAGAAGATGCCCGATGAGTCTCACAATTCACCAGTGACACCTAGCAGTATGTAGTGACAACTCAGTAAAATAAAAGTATGAACTCCTAGATGCAGTTATCGTATGATTCAGTCATTCTATCATGAGTCTTGACTTGACAGAGGTCATAGAGAACTCGTCAGACCCCATCATCAGTCATATGTTAGATTGGCTCGACTCGAGTTCATTTGTGAATCTCATAATTTTTTTTTTAGTATTCACACTTGCTTTGGCCAAATACTTTCTGAACTCAGTCTCACAAATCGCATAAGACTTCTTCTTTTCTACCAAAATCAATAGATTCTTTCTAAGTGCATCCTACTCCAAGCAGTAAATCTGAACCAACTGAAGCCAACATACACAGCAAAGATCCGAATGGCTAGAAACCAAGAGAACATACAGTCAAACCCAATAGCCTCACTGCGAATAGCCAATGACACCGTAGGTCAAAGGACCACTCACTCTACTACAGTATCGAGAAGATCACTGATGAGTGAGTAGACATCCATGTGGTTCTCATATTGATCACGTTTAGTGTAAGTTATTCTCTAACAACCATCCATACTCTCACCCCAGTATTTCTACATTGCAGATCCGAGACTCATCTGCCCACAAAGGAGGTAAACCGTGCACTGATCTTAAATGGATTGATCACTATCCTCCATGATGATCTTTTGATCGAAAGTATTTAAAAATTAACCACTAATTAATGTATGTCTCAAATTCTTAATACTTTAAGAATATACAAAATCATCTTTGTTAATTTGTAGGATAAATCATGGATACATAAATATGATTGGAATGAAAAAGCCTTTTATTGATAATAAAAAGATTACAAGTATAAGTTTAAACCCTGAAATTACATAATGTGTTAGCCAACAATTGACTTCAAGGGTACAAATCTAACAAACTCTCATTTGACCTGAAGCTAATTGGCCATATACCTAAGACCCATCTTCTCAAGGTGAGCTTCGGTCTTCTACTGGCTGAGAGGCTTGGTCAGCGAGTCCGCCGTATTCAGCACAGAGTCGACTCTTTGCACCTCGACTAACTTCTTCTTGAGGTATTCACGTATGATGTAAAATCGCTACTCTATATGCTCGAACTTCTAGTGAGATCTGAGCTCCTTAGCGAGGGCTATGATGCCATTATTGTCGCAGTGTAGTGTAATGGCATCTGATGGGATCACACCCAGCTCCGCAATGAACTTCTTGAATAAAAAGACTTTTTTAGCATTTCAGAGGCAGCGATGTACTCAGCTTCCATGGTCGAATCTGCAATGATCGACTGCTTGAAACTCTTCCAGTTAATCGCACTATCATTACACAAAAAGATATACCCTGATGTAGACTTTCTATCATCGACATCAGTCATAAAGTCTGAATTTATGTGTCCCTCAACTTTTAGCTTCGATCCTCCATCAAAGATCAACATCAAATCCTTAGTTCTTCTCAAGTACTTAAGAATATTTTTAACAGCAATCCAATATTTTTCACTTGGATTCGCTTGATATCTATTGTGACACTCACAGTAAGTGCTATATCAGGGTGTGTACATAACATGATATATACCTTGATATACATGAGGCTCCCTATTATCGAAGCATAAAGGATCTTGCTTATATACTGGATCTCCTCAGGTGTGTCGGGGCACATCTTCTTTGAGAGATGAATGCCATTTCTAAGGGATAAAAGACCTCTCTTGGAGTTTTCTATATTGAATCTCTTCAGCACCTCCTCCATGTACATTTACTGTGAGAGTCCTATCATTCTCTTAGATCTATCTCTATAGACTTTTATACCAAGAATGTAGGAAGCTTCTCCTGGATCTTTCATGGCAAACTCTTTCGACAACCATACTTTGATTGATGTTAGCATGGGAATATCATTCCCAATTAGGAGGATGTCATCCACATACAATACGAGAAATGTGACAGTTGTCCCATGACCTTTTTGTACACACAAGGCTCCTCATTTTCTATGAAATCAAACATTTTGATTACATCATTGAAGTGAGTGTTCCAACTCTGAGATGCTTGCTTAGGTCCATATATGGATCTTTGTAGCTTGCAGACCTTGTGATCACTATCATTGGACGTGAAATCCAGAGGCTGCTCCTTATAAATATCTTCCTTAAGATATCCATTTAGGAAGACAGTTTTCACATCCATCTATCAAATTTCATAATCATAAAAGGCTGCTATGGCAAGCAGAGTACGGAAGGATTTTAGCATAGCTACGGGCAAAATGGTTTCATGATAGTCAATGCCTTCACATGACTATAATCTTTCGTGACTAGCCTTGCCTTATAGATCTCTACCTTACCATCTGATCCAATTTTTTTTTTTTTAAATCTATTTACACCCAATAGGTACAATACCTTCAGGTGGATCTACTAAGGACCAAATCAGGTTGGAATGCATGGAGTCAATTTCTGACTTCATCGCTTCCATCCATTTTTGAGAGTCTACATCTAACATTACCTCATCATTTTGGGATCATTCCTAATGTCCCTATCTCCCACAAGGAATGCTTCCTCTAAATTCTCGGTAAGAATATCTAAGTACCTTTTAGAAGGATGGGAGACCCTACTTGATCTACGAGATGGAGGAGATATCACATCTACTGACTCATTATTGGGTTCTGGTTTTTAGACTTGATGCTCTTCAGAGACTTTCTCTTCGAGCTCAATCTTCCTCCCATTACCTCCATCTTGGATAAACTCTTTTTTCAATAAGATGACATGATGGCTCGCAATCACATTGCGATCCTCAGAAAGATAGAAGTAGTATCCCATGATTTTTTTAGGATATCCTATAAAGTGAGCCCTAAAGGACTTAGTTTTTAACTTGTCCGCCTGCTGTCGCTTGACACTGGCCAGACATCTCCAAATCTTGAGATATCCAAGAGTTGACTTCTTACCATGTCATAACTCATATGGTGTGGTAGGAACGGATTTAGAGAGAATTTGATTCAAAAGATGAATTGTAGAAAGTAAAGCATATTTTTAGAAAAAAAAAGAAGATCTGTGAAGCTCATCATGGATTAGACCATATCTAATAGGGTCTGATTCCTTCTTTCGGATACCCCATTGAGCTGAGGTATCCCTAAAGATATCTACTGTGAGACTATGCCATTATCCTTGAGATAGGCTCGAAATTTTTCATTAAGATATTTTTCTCCTCGATCTAATTGAAGAACCTTTATGGGATTTATTTTTCTATTTCATGTCTGAACTCTATGAACTTTTTAAATACTTCAGACTTTTAGTGCATCAGATACACAAACCCATACCATGAATAATCATCGATAAAGGTTATGAAATAGATATAGCCATCTTTGGCTTGTACATCGTATGGACCACACACGTCAGTGTGTACCAGAGCTAATATCTCAGTGACCCTTTCCTCTTGTCCCACAAAGAATAATTTGATCATTTTTTTTTGAAGATATAATTCACAAACTTGATAAGACTCAAAAGTCAATAGTCCAAGAAGACCATCTTTCTTCAATTTATTGAGTTTGTCTTCTCCAATATGGTCTAGCCTAAGGTTACTTTTGGCTAATCCTATTTCTAGATCTCTTAGATCCTATGGCATTCATTATTTGCTCATTAATATTTACACTTGCATCTATATACAAATGGTAAAGATCATCAATCAAGAAAGTACATGCAATAATTTTATTTTCGAAATAAATTGAACACATATCTTTATTGAAATAAAAATTATAATTATCCTGTGCCAGCACATAGATAGAAATTAAATTTCTACTATAGGTACATAATAACAGTCTTTTAAAAATAAATTAAGTCCTATCGGTAGTCACAGAGGGTAGGTTTCGACGGTCACAGCAGCAACTCTTGCTTCATTGCTGATCCGAAGAGTGATCTCGTCTTTCCTCAGCCCCCTTACTTCTTCAAGATCCTGCATAGAAGTGCACAAATGAGCAATTGAAGCAGAATTAAGAACCCAACTAGAAGAAGAAGAAACTGTTAGATTCATTTTAATAATGAACAATTCAGATGTACCTTTAGAAGGCCCATCCTTCTTCCTGCTCTTGACAGTCGCCAGGTAGACTAGACAGTTCCTCCTCCAGTGGCCTTCGAAGTTGCAATGGAAATACTTTTTCTTGTCGTCGGTCTTCTTTGGAACCTGCTTCTTGGGCTTGGCCTCGTTCTTCTACTTCTTCGTGGATTTTTTCTTCTTTTTAAAAGAAGACTTTCTTTTGGAGGAAGCCCACTCCACAGCTAGAACTATGCCCCTTGAACTCTTTAAGGTATCTTTTACTGTTACCAGCATATTCAATAACTCGAGCAAAGTGGTATCGATTTTATTTATATGGTAGTTCATGATGAACTGCCCATATGATTTAGAAAGAGACTGGAAGATCAGATCCACCTATAATTTCTTGTTCATGTTCATCCCGAGCTTCTTAAGCTCCTCTACGCCCTTGATCATTGTCAAACAATGATTATTGATGGATTGTCCATCATGCATCTTTGCTTTAAAAAGTCTTCAGGAGATCTCAAAATGAGCTATGCGACTCTTCTCACTATATAACTCTTACAGGTGAGTCAGCTTCTTTCTGACAATTTTGGCAGTCCTCATGTCTTTATGTTGTCGCTGAAGATCATTGGATATGGATGCTAATATGTAACACTTTGTCTTGTTATCTTCATCCATTTACTTTTCAAGTGTGGCTCATTGATCAGAGGATGGACGAGCAGGTAACACAGGCACTTTCTGATCAAGGATATGGATCAGCTTTTCAGAGATGAGAATGATTCTCAGATTCTGGAGCCAATTTTTGTAATTGGTACTCGACATGGATACAGACTAAGAGGTTGGTACTCGATATGGTTATCTGCAGAAAGAACAATTTCTAGTTAGATATTTGTACTTATAAGTTTGTTTGTTCTAGAGACTTTAAAAATAAACAAGGGCTCCCACTATTTCTTCGAATCTCCTACACTCCTCGGGTGGAGAAATGAAAACCTATACGCGATCAATTTCAAGTGGATATTGCAGTCCCATTAATCTACACACACCTCACCTAACAGTTATTGGTGAGTACAGACCAATGAGTGGACAACACTTTATCCATTGTTTCACTAAGCAAGATGCAGTGGGCTTGGTCTCTAAGTCCTGTGGCCTCACCTAATAGTTATTGACATATTTCTTAGTTAAGTCAGACCCATCGTTCACTAGCGGACGTAAAACCATCATTGGGACCCTCACCTAATAGTTATTGGGTCCAACCCCATCTCTACCCTGAGACATCAAATATTAATAGAGTGATTGTACTTTTTTGATGCAATCAAACCACTGTAACCAGCCAAGAACGATCAATGTCAGGAAGGCATCCGCATCTCTACAATGATGGAAGACTTCTAGACTTAATATTTAGTGAGAAGATTTAGAATTAGGTCTCTTCTAAATCAGTAGATCTAACATCCGACTGCTTAAATTAGGTCAGCACATCAATATGTCTAACCATCCTAGTTGGCATAGGTGAACTCGAGTCAACAAGTAACCTAACACGAAACTGAATCTTCCAAGATGGTCAGGTAAGTTAAGATGCATGGAGGTCCCCCCGTTGCTTTTCTTAGACACCAATCAAAATTGGCTAGATCAGACAATGGAATCAATTAAATAACCACCATCTAAATACTTGCCTTAGACATCAAATTGATCGATTAGAATTGATTAGGTTAACCTATTGAAATGGGCCTGAACCACTGAGCCAAATTCGATCTTAAGTCAATCAACTCACATCAAAATGTGAATCGATGCGATCAACTATAACTAAACTCAATTTTGAGCCCTTTTGATCTAATCCGAATTAACCATCGATTAGGTTCAATCAACTGCTCAAAATTAAAAATAGATTCTAGCCTGATCTAATTAATTAGATCCTAATTGTAGTTTGATCACTAGACCTAATTTGTTCAACCCATACCCACATGCAACAACATAATTTCAGATCTAAAAATAATTTTTAGATTATGTTTCATTGCATGCAATTAGTAGCTTATGATGTTGAAACTGTTTCAGATCTAAACCTAATGTCATATATTATATAATGTAGTTTCAGATTTAAATTAAAAATGCATCACATATACATCAAATTTTAGATCTAAAACTAAATTTTATACATATCAAATAGATATAAAATTAGATCTAAAATAATGATTAAAATATTTTAAAAATATTTTTTTAAAAATTGATTCACATCAAACTAGGACAACCTTTACAATAGAAGAGGCAAACCCTATATCAGGATAACCTTATATCAGTTTGATGTGAATTTTTAATCATTCTAATTTTAGATCTAAACTTAAAATTAAATATATTACATATGTTAATTTTTAAATCTAAAAGATTGATTTACTTATTTTGAAAATAATTTTTAAAATTGATCAATCTTGTGCTAGGATAACCTTTATAATATAAGGGATAAATCCTATACCAGGACAACCTTATATCAACATAAGATCGATTTTAAGTCGCTAAAACTTTCAGATCTAATAGAAAAACTAGATCATATATGTTTTCAAAAATCAGTGGCTTGGATACTACTGTTAGAAAACTACGTAGGCAGCATGTGTATATTTCAAAAACTCTTTTTGATTGTAGTAAAAAATAAATGGGTTAAACCCTTTAACCCCACATGCATAAGATCAAATCTAATCCTACCCCAAGCCCAGGAGAAAACAAATATATAATCTAGAATTTAAAACAAGTATGAGATCGAATCTCAATATCTTAGCATGGGTAGATATTCACTACTACTGATGATCATGGCTTCGAAGATGCTCTCTCCGCATACATGTCCATCTCTACAAGTATCCATCGGGATCAATCTCGAACTGATCTCTTTATAGTAGATTTTTTTTCAGGTAAAATCTTAACCTTGAGAACTTCGATCAACTCTTTGATCTGGACTGTGAGATCAACTCCTTGATCTATAGCCTTTTCTCTATGCTCCTCGCTGTAGATGGACAGTACCTCTACTCTTGACGTGTGGAAGATGGGATGCCCAACCCCTTGGGCATGTGAAGGAGAAGTGGAAGGAGAGGAGGCATGGAAAAGGGAGAGAGAGACTTTTGGTTTGACAAAATTCTTCTTCTTAGAAATCCTAGAGACTTTCTCTTAAATAGACTCTACCTTGACTCAAAAGAGGAATCCAATTATCTTAAAAAGATATATCCTTATCTCATAAGAATATACTATCTTTTTAATTTGATTTTTTTCCAATAAAATTATATATAATTGGCATATTATCACCCCTTTTAGGCAAGTACATGGGTGCCCCAATCTGATTAGGCACCTCGTGTCATGAATAGCAGGTAGATGGGGCGCCAACACTTGGCGCCCCTTAGGGTTTCTTGGTCCATGAGAGGTGGCATGGCCACTCTCTCTCTCTCTCCTCCATGCCATGCCACATAAGAGAGTGGACCCCTCATGCAATTCCATGAGATTTGGTGCCCCAGGTCCTACCAAAAATGAAGGAAGGTGCTAACTTTTCTTCCCATTTATTCCACACACAACTTAGAGATAATTAGGAGATAATGTAGAGATAATATTAGGATAATTATGCCAACTAATTGACTTAATCAAATTCTCTTAGGCTCATAATTAAGAGTCCAATTAAATCCAAATGGATTTAGGTAAGGTTTAAGGCTATGGACTTGATTAAATCAAAGTTTCAAGAAGAATTAGGTTTAACCATGTGCTAGCATGATTTAATTAAATCCAATAGAATTTTAATAAATTCTAACCCAATTAGAACTTTATAAGCTCAATTGATAAATTTGAGATTAGATCTCTTAATGTGTGACTCCATAGGTTCTATTCTATCTGATAGTGAGATATATTGTGATCTCCATCATAATATTATCGAAACTCTTTTCGATAGATTAGAATATTTTTAATTCTATCCTTCGAGAGTCATCAATCATCAAGATGATGCCCGATGAGTCTCACAATCTACCAATGACATCTAGCAGTATGTAGTGGCAACTCAGTAGAATGAAAGTATAAATTTTTAGGTACAGTAAATCGTATGATTCAGTCATTCTATCGTGAGTCCTGATTTAATGAAGGTCATAGAGAATTCGTCAGACCCCATCGTTAGTCATATGCTAGATTGGCTTGACTCAAGTTTATTTGTGAATCTCATAGAAATTTTTTTTCAGTATTCACACTTACTTTGCCCAAAGACTTTCTGAACTCTATCTCATAAATTACATAGGACTTCTCCTTTTTTATCAAGATCGATAGATTCCTTCTAGATGCATCCTACTCCAAACAGTGAACTTGAACCTACTGAACCAACATACACAGTAAGGATCCGAATGGCTAGGGACCAAGAAAATATGTAGTCAAACTCAGTAGCCTCATTACGAATAGCCAATGATATCGTAGGTCAAAGGATCACTCACACCACTACAGCATCGAGAAGACCATTGATAAGTGAGTAGACACCCATGTGATTCTCGTATTGATTACGCTCAGTGCAAGTTATTCTCTAACAACCACCCATACCCTCACCCTAGTGTCCCTACACTACAGACCCAAGACTCATTTGCCCATAAGAGAGGTGCATCGTGCATCGATCTCAAATGGATTGATCACTGTCCTCCATGATGATCTTTTGATCGGGAGCATTTAAAAATTAATCTTTAATTAATATATGTCTCAAATTTTTAACACTTTAAGAATATACAAAAATTATCTTTGTTAATTTTTAGGATAAATCATGGACATATAAACATGATTGGAATGAAAAATTTTTTTATTGATAATAAAAAAATTATAAGTACAAGTTTAAGTTCTAGAATTACATAATGTGTTAGTCAATAATTAGCTTCTAGGGTACAAATCTAACAGCGATATGCTCGAAGAGTTTCAAGCAGCACATAGTAGCTAACTCTATATGCGAAGTGGAATATATTGCGACATTCGATGTTGTAAAAGAGGCTGTTTGGCTAAGAAAGTTCATTGATGAACTTGGGATGGTTCCAGGCAGTGATCGTCCAGTCTTACTATATTGTGATCGTACTGGAGCTATAGCTCAAGTTAAGAAATCCAAGTCCCATCAAAGAACCAAACACATTCTGCATCGCTACCATCTTGTCCATGAGATTATGGATCGAGATGATGTCGAGCTGTAGAAGATTGATGGAAAGAAAAATCTGGCCGACTCCTTCACTAAAGCTCTTGAGATCAAAGAATTCGATGATCACAAGTGAAAGATGGGTATAAGATACTGTCCTAATTGGCTTTAGTCCAAATGAAAGTTGTTGAGAAATGTATCCTAAAATCAATTGTGTTATTATAAATAATTGAGCTCTTATATATGAATTATTAATGAATGAATAAAAATTATTTTAATAGTTTATCATATTTTAATATTTTTTTATAGAACTCTTAATTTTATGATGAAGTCCTTAGAACTATAAATAATCGATAAAGAAAGATTTATCGAATAGTTCTTAAACCATGTTCGCAACCAAATGATACATTATTAACTAGGACAATAATATTTATTAAGTATAAGTCATTATGTACCGTATAGGTTGGTTGTCCTCATAACCAAAGAGTGTGAAGACACTGATATGGCACACAAGTGAGCTGTAAAAGTACATCCCCATCAAACAGTGACTCACCTGTGGAGCGCTTTGCTGTCAAGAGCAGCTCACAAAGGATATGGGCATAAGTGTCTCTCTGACCTGAGATCACCATGCTGACTTACAAGCAACTCACTATGCTTTGATGCTGGACCATCTGTATTTTTAATATAGTGATGGAAGGCTACTGGATACAATCAAGTACTTACGAAGTCTGTGTATGGGATAAGATGAGATTGATCTATTTGGATTATTGATGTTAATGCATCACTGTATTTTAATTTAGTAAAATCTTGATCAGGATAATCCATGTGATCTATCATAGGATTTGAAAGGTTGAAATGCAAGGTGGATGACTTATCCAGGGTTGACAGTTTAATCTTAGGTTGTCCTAAGCATTCAGGGTTAAAGAAATGAATCATGTGGTAATCATATGCCAAGGTTCTTGAATATTTCTTTGCAATTATTCGATTTATCTGGATGTCGGGTATCATTGCTAGATGGTTGTTGGATTCTGATCATACAGTGAAATATGAATTTTTAAAAAATTTTAACATGCATATCAATGTTGGAAATTATATCCTAAAATCAATCATCATCTTGTTGATGGTTGTGCTAATTAATATAAATATATATAAATTGATAAATTAATAAAATTATTATTTAATTTTTTCATCATAAAGTAGTGTACATCTTCTTAATGAACTATAATTATTGTGATCAAGTCCTTATGACTATCCTAATTGATATAGGAGGATATATCATTTAGTCCTTAAATTTAGTTCATGACCAAATGATACGCTATTATTAAAATGATAGCATTTATCGAGTGTAGGTCATTGTGTGTCATATGCATTAGTTGTCCTCATAATCAAGTGGTGTGAAGACACTGGTATGACATACAAGTGAGATGTAAGAGTACATCTCATTGAACGTAACCAACTGTTGGGCACTCTACTGTTAAGAGTAGCTCACGAAGTATATGGGTACAAGTGTTCCTCCGATCTGAGATCACTATAGTGACTGCAAGCAACTCACTGCACTTTGGTGCCGAACTATCTGAATTTTTAATTCAATGATGAAAGATTTTTAGGTACAGTCAAGTACTTGCAAAGTCGGTGTGTGAGTCAAGATAAAATTGACTCCTCTGAATAAGTAAGAGTTGATGCATCAGTGTGTTTCAATTCAGTGAAACCTTGGCCAAGGTAATCCATGTGATGGATTTGAAAAGTTGAAACACAATGTGGTTGACTTATATGGGTTTGATAGTTAAACTCTAGGTCACTTTGAGCATTAGGGTCAAAAAGATGAATTATACAATAACCATATGCCAATAGGTTCATGAATGATGCTTTGCAATCTTTCGATTGATCCGTATGTTGGGTCTCATTGCTAGATGGTTACATCGATAGTTTAAAAAATTATTTCTGTACTACCGACTTAGATTCGAACCTATGAGGCTATACTCAAAAGAAGTTTCCAACGATCATGTGACTGATCGATGATTGAGAATCATTCTAGGATTTAATCGTCAATTCGATTGATGATTAACTTTGTGCAAAAATTATAATAAATTAATTCACTAATTATTAGTGAATTAAAAGAAGATTGATTAGTGATTAGATTGTTAATTAGCTCAATTTGATTAAGCATTAAAGTTTGGATTAAATCTAATTAAATAAGATTCAATTTGGTTTTACCCAATTAGATTATGAGATGACCTAATCGCTAAGGGTGTTCGATTCTTGATTCGAGCTCGATTAATTTCTAATCTGATTAAGATTTAATCAAGATCACTTATCACCTAATTAGATTAGGTAATATAATTAAGTCTAACCTAATTTGATTGGGTCAAGAACCTAATTAGATAAGAATGCAAGTTAGAATTCAAATGAAACCAAAACACCCCTTGCACCACCTTTCACTGCGCCCTGCCTTTCTTCATGCATGAGAATGGTTTTCACATAAAATTTTTTGCACCCAGAAGGTGTATGATGCCTTCTTTTGATCCTCTTTGGATTACAATTTGGTTGTGAAGGAAAAGTAGGGCAGTTCTATGCATGCAATTTAAAAATTTTTCACAGTGGATATGTTAGATTAAATAATTTAACCTACATTACATACACAAAATCTAATATAAACTATCATGTCAAGATCTATGATATGATTTAATGTGATATAAAGATCTGAAAATAAAAATCAGCATTGATCATATCGATGCTCTATATTAGATCTAATCCTTAGATCTAATGAAACCTGATCTAACAAGTTCAGAAACCATTACCGAAGTGTAATTTGCTGATCACTTCTAGTCTATCATGTGGATAGGTGCTCCTTTAGATTGCTCACAGTCGTACAAAGGTGTCCGACCTATACAGATCGTCTACATGAAGATCGATTGTAGATCAAGCTCCTTGAGAGTGCTAGCTCGCAAGGATCTTTGAAGGCTGATATTTCTCTTCTTCCTTTGATCTCTTGGATGCTCCAGAGGGGAAGAAGAATCAAAGAAAGAGAAGAGAGAAGAGAGAGATGGAGAAGAAACTAATTTTCAACTGGTTCTCATATAGGGCATCTAACTATTGGAGCCCCTATTTATAACAAAGCATTAGGGTTTAGGTCAAAAGGGGGGGCACCAAAAGACTCCAAGCCACATCCATGTGGGGCATCCCATATTTTGAAAAATTATATGATGGCATGAGAAAGAAATTAGGTCTTTCTCATGCCAACCAAAAATTCTCATGCACATGGGGAAATAAAATTAGGTGCCACCCATCTTTCCATTTAAAATGATCTCTTTCCATCTTATCTCCTTATCTCAAATTCAGATCGCATTCAAATTACAATGGAGATAAGGACCATGACTCATCATGCTTGCCACCCACCCTATCTGCACTCTCTCTCTCCTTATGCCCAAAAATCACATGCAAAAATCCTTTTGTCATTGAGAAGAGAGGCGTGGGTCCAGGGTGGTGCAAGGGAGAAAGATAGGGTCCCTACTGGCTGGGACTCTTCATTTTCATTTTGATTCTAAATCAAATTAAATCTAGTTTGAAGCCAATGAGAGAAAGAAACCTAATCTAATTAGGAACCAATCATCTCAATAAATTTTTAATCCAATTAGAAATTAATTGAGCCCAAGTCTTGATCAAACTAGGAACAAATTTCTCTTGCAATTAGAATGAATCAAATCAAATCCAATCTAAGTTAAACTGAATCCAATTCAATTAGACTGATCCAAAGCTCTTTACTCAATCAAATTGAGTCAATTAGCAATCTAATTACTAATAAATTCTTCAATAATAGTAGAGTCCCAGTCTAGTGGGATTCTCTTTTAGAGTTTCAATCCAGTAGGACTCTACACTAGAGTCCCAATTCAATTGGACTCTTCAGCTATCCGATCAGACCGAATCTTCTAATGTGTGTGGTTCCATAGGTTCGAACCTAAGCCAGTAGCATAGGAATAATTTTTTATACTAATTGATATAACCATCTAGCAATAAGATCCGACGTCTGAATAGGTTGAAAGATTCAAAGTAACATTCTAGAACCTACTGGCATATGGTTATCGTATAATTCATCCCTTTGATCCTAATACTCAAGGTGACCTAGGGTTTGACTGTTAACCCTAAAATAGTCAACCATATTATATTTTAACCTTTTAAATTCATCACATGGATTATCCTAGCCAAGATTTTACTAAATTGAAATACATTGATATATAACTCCTACTTATTCAGAGGGATCAATTCCATCTTGACTCACGCACTGACTTGATAAATACTTGACTACACCCAGTAACCTTCCATCACTAAATTAAAAATTTAGATGGTCTGATATCAAAGTACAGTGAGTTGCTTATAAATCATCATGGTGATCTCAGATCGGAGAGACACTTATACCCATACCCTTCACGAGCTACTCTTGACAGCAGAGTGCTCTACAATCGATCATATTCGGTGCGAATGTCCTCCTATATTTTATCTGCATGCCATACCAGTGTCTCCACACTCCTTGATTAAGAGGACAACCAATCTATATGGCATACAATGATCTATACTCGATATCACTATCGTCCTATTGCAGTATTTCATTTGGTCGTGAACACATTTTAAGGATTAAATGATAAATCTTTCTTTGTCGATTAAACATAATCCTAAGGACTTTATCACAATGCAAAAGTTTAAAGAAGATGGACAAAATGTGATGAAAAATTAAATAATTTTTATTAATAAAAATTCATATATATTTTATAAATATGAGCACAATTATCAACAGGCCGATGATTGATTTTGGAACACAATTTTTAATAACTTTCATTTGAATTAAAGCCAATCAGTAAGTATCGTATGCTCATCTTTGACTTGTGATCATCGAACTCCTTGATTTCGAGAGCTTTAATAAATGAATCGATCAGGTTTTTCTTTCCGTCGATCTTCTGACGGTCGACGTCACCTCAATCCATGATCTTCCAAATGAGGTGGTAGCGGTGCAGAATATGTTTGGTGTGCTAATGGGAGTTCGGCTCCTTAGCTTGAACAATGGTTCCAGTGATGTTGCAGTATAACAGGACAGGGCCATCGATGGAGGGTGCCACTCCAAGCTTGCCGATGAACTTTCGTAGCCATACAATTTTTTTCGCAGCATCGCATGTCACGATATACTCTATCTCATAAATAAAGTCAGCCATGATGTGCTAGTTGAAACTTTTCAGCAGATTGCTTCACCATTCAGGGTAAAAACATATCTTGACACACTCTTGCTATCGTTATGATCTGACTGAAAATTGAAGTCAGTGAACCCCACTAGTTTTAAATTAGTTTCTCTATAAACAAGCCATTGGTCCTTAGTATTTCTCAAATATTTAAGGATGGTCTTTACGACCTTTCAGTGATTCTCTCCCAGATCAGACTGGTATCTACTCACTATCCCTAGTGAGTATGCCACATTTGATCTTGTACATTGTTGGGTTTCAGTGGTGTAGTGGAAGGGTTAGGTGTTTAAAATTTTCATTCTAAACATTCGATGCACTGAAAATCCCAATGTCCAGAAATCCTTAACTATAATAATCAAAGTACAATAAATATAAATTAGGATAAGAAGAATGCCTGTAGTGCTAATCCCAATTTTTACAAGGTGTCCAAGTGTCCGCCCTCTAATGGTGATCTACATGGAAACTAAACCAAGGACAGCGCTCCTTCTTTACCTTGCTTCAAGAGTTCTAGCCACTAGAACTCGATTAGCCTCATACCGGTCAGGTTTTTCTAAGAAACTGACTCCACCCTCTTAGAACCTCCTTTGAACTTCTGATCCTCCTTCTTTAGGATCTTCACAATCTTTGTTAGGATGAGATAAGGCTTTGTCTTAAATCTCAAAGCCTTGTCCTAAAACTAAGATAGGTTATAAGAAAGAAAAGACAGCAACGGAGATAAAATTGAAAACTCTTTCTGAATTGCATCGGACACCCAGTGCCTCGATCAATTTATAGCCACTAGAGGGATGCCAAAAGAGAGGGATGCACCTTATCCAAGAGGCCTATGTGATCTGATTATCAGAGATAAGAGTTCCTTCAAACAGAAGGACTCTTATCAATGATACGTCGATCAACACCTTGCTCTGCGCACGCGACTAGAGAAGGGATATTTTTGCATCCCTTCTCAAATTAAAAAAATCCTCAAAAATTCATGTAGATAGAAGATTCAATCCTAATTCCAAAACAATGAATGAATGGATAAAAATTCCCAAAAATGGATGTGTTCTCATATTTTTTCATGCGGAGTCTGATCACCGCGTGCGCAGATGTGAGGAGGAACTTATGGCATTCTTTTAGATAAAGCTAGAAAAATTGCACAAAAATTTTTAAAAATATATTATCAAATATAAAATATTATCACCAAAAATAATTCCATTTTGAAAGTATTTGATAGGGAGAAAGACTCTCCAAATCTCAGAGAGATGCGATGCTTTTGTGCGTGTGTGAGACTTCCTTCCTTTTTCTAATTTTTTTCTACCCCAAAAATTTTAGAAAAAATACATCTCATGTTTTGAGATGTGCACCAAAGGATGAAGGGTGATATGGCCTACCACACATATCTTAATCCTATGCCAGAAGGACTCTTTTCTTCTGCCTATGCCAATACTTGTACGTAGAACCTATTTTGTGCCAAGAGTCCTTTAAAACTTAGACTCTTCATAATTGATGTTATAATGGGATGTGGCACCCCAATTTAAGTTGCTTCTAGGTGGCATTACCTGACTCAAATACCCACTAAATTGGGCTAGCTAATTACCAAGGGATGAGACCAAATTGACCTCCAAAAGAGCAAGGGTTCTATACGTGCTAGCATGCTTATCGAAGCCCTGATTGAATCCAAAATTTTAATCAACCTTTTTCAAAAGGATCCTTGGCCAATTTTCATATGTGTGGGACCCATTAGGTTCCACATCTAGCTAACAGTAGGTTTGGGTGCAAGTTGACCAAATTTGAATAGATTTCAATCTAATCAATTTAGGTCCAATCGAGCTAACTCGAGTTTAATAATTATAATCTTTTCTAATTGACGATCGAATTAAACTCTTTAATTCGATCAAAAATTTACAAGTCAAGATTGATGTCTAGCAACGTATCATGACTACTCAGAAGATGTAAAATTTTGATGAAAATACAAAATATATCTTTCAGTGGCAAGTTACTATACAATTCAATCCTTCGATCATCCCTGCATCCTGAATATGTTCATGAGTATGAAATCATGTCAAGCTCAAACACATTCATATCAATTCTCAATTAACCAATAATGACTCCAATGAAAAAGTATTAGAAACTCTTTCTAATCTCCTTTCTGTTTTTGACCAAAAGACTTTTTCTAAGTCATCTAGGATTGAGAATACACAGGATACGATCTCCTCTTACTAAGAGTGATTTTTCATATTGACCTACTCACAATCTCTATATATACTCTATCATATCTAGAACACCCCGTACATGTCTTAATGCCATGTCTGGATATAAACCAAAATATGAGTTCATGTGCACAAGATTCTATGGTGCTCTCAGGTCTAAGGATCACTTGCACAACTTTCACTTAGAGAACCATCTTTGTCATGCAAGTAAGGCTTCCATAAGATGTTCTCTTTCATTGAGTCAATTCAGTGGACTCATTTTTCAAATGAGCATCCACATCTTTGTATTAGTATCCCATACAAGTAGCTAGTGAGATCTGCCACCCTCTCTATCGAGTATATATAGGATGTCCCAGTCTATCCGAAATATTGATCTATGACTCAATGCTTCTACGATCAAAAATATTTAAGATTAAAATTTTAAGATTTTAGGTCTCACTAGCATGACCCATTCATGTCTCCTAAAACCATTGTCCTAATCTTTGAGGTTCATCATAATCTTAGACATAATAAGATGCAGATAATATGATGAATCAATACCTCAAATAATAAATATCATTTTATGAGTTGAAAAATTATAAAAAAAAATTTCATCGCAACACACTTGCGATTGGCTTATAGGACACTCTTCTTTCAATCTCTCGCTTGCAGTAAAGTCAATCGTCTTTATATCTTATACAATCTAGATGGTGATTATATAGCTGCTTTGGTATGACCTTGGTGAATGGGTCTATTATATTATTCTTTCTGTCTACTCATTCAAGGACACCATCTTGTCTTTAACAAAATGGAAGCTGAGGATGTGCTTGGATCTATAATGAGACCTAGGTTCCTTTGCTTGAATAATGGCCCCAGTGTTATCATGATAGAGTGACAATAGTCTTTCTTTCTTAGGAATGACTTCTAAATCTATGATGAATTTCTTCATCTAAACAGCTTTCTTAATGACTTCACTAGCAGTGATGTACTCTACCTCAGTAATTGAGCCAGATACTATTTGTTGCTTGTAGCTCTCCAATTCACTGCCCCATCATTTAGGATAAACACATACCTTGATATCGACTTGCTATCATCCACTTTTCAATGATCCTCTCTTGGATCAGCTTGAAATCTGATAGCTATGTCCAAAGCATAAGCTATATCAGGCCTGGTACATAGCATGGCATACATAATTGATCCCATAGCCAAAGCATAAGGGATTTCATTCATCCTCTTTCTCTCCTCTAATGTCTTAGGCTATATTTTTTTGGAGAGACGTATATCATGACTTGCAGGCAAGTAACCTCTCTTACTAGCCTCCATATTAAACCTCTTTAATATGAGATCTATATACCCTGACTGGAATAAGCCTAACATCCTTTTAGATCTATCTCTATAGTTCTTTATATCCAGTATATGGGATGCTTCACCCTAGTCTTTCATGAAAAATTTATTTGATAGCCAAGTCTTAACCGATTGTATTATTGGGATATCAATCTCAATGAGCAGTATGTCATCGACATACAAAATCAAAAAAAGAACAGCACTCCCACTTGTCTTCTTATACACACATGATTCATCCTTATTTTTAATAAAGTCAAACTCTTTGACTGTCATATTAAATCAGATGTTCCAGCTCCTCGAAGCCTGCTTTAATCCATAGATGGATCTCTTTATCTTGCATACTTGATTTGCCCTCCCACTTGAGACAAATCTCTCTAACTGAGTCATATAGACTTTTTCCTCTAGATTATCATTGAGGAATGTAGTCTTGACATCCATCTGTCAGATCTCATAATCATAGTATGCTACTATAGCAAGCAAAATCTGGATGGACTTGAGAATAGCCACTGGTGAGAAGGTTTCATCATAGTCAATTCTTTAGCTTTGACTGAAATCCTTCACCACCAATCTAGCTTTGTAGGTTTTTACTTGGCCATCTGCTCCGATCTTCTTCTTGAAGATCCACTTGCACCCTGTTGGGATCACACCCTTAGGTGCATTAACCAAGATCCACACTTGGTTGATATACATCGAGTTCATCTCAGATTTCATGGCTTTCTGCCATCTGTCTGAGTCTCTAGTCATGACAGCTTTCGAATAGATCAGTGGATCATCATCCTGAATGATGTTGATCATGTTGTCATCAAATCTCAGAGGTGCATGATGCACTCTATCTGATCTTTGGAGAGAAAGTGTGTATTATGGATGTACCTCATCTTTAGGTACTTCTGATTGAGGATCTTCTTATGGTTCCACCACTGATATTTTTGGATCAATTTGTAGATCATGAACTTTAGTAAGTTCAATATTCCTCCCACTACCTCCTTCTTGGATGAGTTCATTTTTAAAAAAAGTGGTGTGCCTACTAACAAATACTTTTTGTTCAGTAGATGGTAGAAGTAGTATTTATTAGTTTTCTTAGGATACCCTACAAACCTACACTTATCTGATCTAGCACTAAGCTTATGTCAAAAAATATTTCTGACATAAGCAGGACAGCCTCAAGTCTTAAGATGTTTAAGATTAGGCTTCCTTCCCTTCTATATCTCATATGGTGTGCTTGCAACAGACTTTGTAGGCACCTTGTTTAATATGTATGTGGCAGTCTCTAGGGCATTATCTCTAGAAAGATATTGAAAGATCAGTGAAGCACATTATGGACTGCACTATATCCATCAAAGTGTGATTCCTCCTTTCTGCTACACTATTTAACTGGGGTGTATAAGGAGGAATCCATTCAGAGAGAATATCTTTACTTTTAAGATGATCAAGAAATTTACTGGATAAGTATTCTTCTCCTCGATCAGATCGAAGAACCTTGATACTTTTTTCAGTTTGTTTTTTGATCATACATTGATACTCTTTGAATTTATCAAAAACTTTAAATTTATATTTCATAAGATACACATATCCGAACTTTGATAAATCTTTCATAAAGGTGATAAAATTAGAGTATCCTCCTCTGACCTGAGTTGTCATTGGTCCACATACATCTGTATGTACTAGGGCTAATAACTCATTCTTCCTCTTTCCATATCCAAAAAATGGAGTCTTGGTCATCTTACTCATGAGACAAGATTTATAAGTTTCCAATGATTCATAATCATATGGGTCAAAATTTTTTTTTTTTGTATAACTTGTTAATCTTTGACTCACTAATATGACTAAGGCGACAATACCAGAGATATGTGATATTCACATTTTCTCTCTTTCTTTTCATATTTCTTTTAATATGAAAAATATTTTCATTGAGTGCATGAATTGAAAGATTGTTATCAATATAACTACTGCCATAATATTCATTAGAAAAAAAATGGAGCATTCATTTTTCATTAGCCTTATTTCATAACGTTATTTTTATAACAAAGGTGTAGAAATAATGTTTCTAATGACCTTTGGCATATAATAACAGTCTTTTAATTCTAAAATTTTATCCGAAGGCAAATCAAGCATACAGGTTTCTATAGTCTCTGCGCTAATGGACTCTCCACTTGTGCCATAGAGCTCGAGGTCACCTATTTTCAGACCTTTGATATTCTATAGTCACTGTAATAAATTTCAAATATGCGATCCACAGGTGGTATCTAATACCCAAGTATCAGAGTCTGAGCCACTCAATAAAAAATAAATTTATATCATATACATACCTTTTGGTGCTATACTTGCACTCTGCTTCAAACTTGCAAGATTATTCTTGTAATTATACTTTCAATGTCCAAACTTGCCACAAAATAAACAGCTAATATCCATATGGACATCTTTTGCCTTCTCATTATTACTGACCATCCCAAGGTTAGGAATATCCAGAACATCAGAGTTCTTCTCCGATACAAACTTTATTTGCAAGTTTCTTAACCAATCTATAGAGCTGGATTGATCAACATATTTTTATTTATGGTGTTATGTAGTGAAAATAAAGAAGCCATAATGTAGACTTAAATCTTCATAAATAAAGAATAATAGTATAAGCAGACCACTCATGTTTGACGTGCATAACTAGATGAGGACTTTTAAACTAGTTATATCTCTCACTATTTTATCGGATATCATAGCCCACTCCTCTAGTAAACAAGAAACCTTAATCTAATTTTTTAATGGGGTTGAGATCCTAATTCTTCAACGAAGCCTTGTGGATATCACAACAAATCTCAATGAGTTTAAAGGTAGGAAAATCTATCCAATTGTATCTCATGTAACTCTCAACATAACCTACCTTTAAAAATACTCATAACCTTGTGGATATCACAACAAACTATAGTATTTTTAGTTAAGTCAGATCCTTTATTTCTATACAGTCATATCTGAAAAATATTGTCCTTGTAGATATCACAACAAAGCAACATATCCAAATATACTGTAAAATATATAATATGCACCAAGACAAACCCACATCAATCTCTATAGCAAGCCTTGTGGATATCACAACAAATCTACTATGGTTTTTGACAGGATATTGACTAGGCATGAAGGAAGGCATATATAGTATTCTAAATACTGAGATATCTTCATTCAAGATTCGAACTAATCCAATTGACTAGAAAAGTGTTAAGATTGGTGGGGGTCCCTCCGTTGCTTTTCTTAAACACCAATAAAATTGGTCAGACCAGCAACGGAACCAATTAAATAACCACCGCACTTGAAACACTCTTTAGACACCAATTGATTAATCTATTCAAGAAATAGGTCAACTATCGATTAATAGTACTACGACTTAATATAATTTTTATGAGGACTTTAATGGTCTTAAGTACATCCTAATTCAATCACAATGATGTACTATTATAGTTATATCTTAATAATCATAACCACTAATCATGGCATCTATTCATATCTCTAAGATATGAAATCATAATCATTCAATATGATTATAACTAAGCATCTCAAGCATATCACATATGCATGAAATTCTAATAATATGCATGAATATAAAATATTCTTTTCATAGTTTTTCTTCTTAGGATATCACAATGGCATCCCTACGCACCATAAGAGTACCCTATTGAATAGGAAGAGAGGGTCTCTGAACCCTACTTGCTCTTATGATCAGACGATCTGGTGATGAAGCCAATTAGAGTACTAAGCTACTAAAAAAGATTTTATATATGCATCATGCATTTTATATTTAAAAACATATCTCTAAGACATGCGAGGGTTTGAATGTTCAATCGGATTCAACCTTTGATCCGACTTGAACCAAACCAAAAACTCATGTTTGTTCACAATCAAGACAACATTCTAATCTTTGATTATATAGATCAAGGTAGGCTCTGATATCACTATTGGGTTCCAGTGGTGCAGCGGAAGGGTTAGGTGTTTAAAATTTTCATTCAAAACATCCGATGCACCAGAAATCCCGATACCCAGAAACCCTTGACTATAATAATCAAAGTATAATAAATATAAATTAAGATTAAAAAAATATCTGTAACACTAATCCCAATCTTCATAAGGCGTCCAAGTGTCTGCCCTCCAATGGTAATCCATATGAAAACTGAACCAAGGACAGCGCTCCTTCTTCACCTTGCTTCAAGAGTTCTAGTGGCTAGCCTCATATCGATCAGATTTCTCCAAGAAACTGACTCCACCCTCTCAGAACCTCCTCTAAACTTCTGATCCTCCTTCTTTAGGACCCTCACAATTCTTGTTAGGACCAGATAAGGCTTTGTCTTAAATTCCAAAGCCTTATCCTAAAACTATGATAGGTTGTAAGAAAGAAAAGAGAGCAACGGAGACAAAATTGAAAACTCTTTCTGAATTGCATCGGACACCCAGTGCCCTGGCCAATTTATAGCCACCAGAGAGATACCAAAATAAAGAGATGCACCTCATTTAAGAGGCCTATCTGATTTGATTATTAGAGATAAGAGTTCCTTCAAACAGAAGGACTCTTATCAATGATACGTCGATCAGCACCTTGCTCTGCGCACGTGATCAGAGAAGGGATGTTTTCGCATCCCTTCTCAAATTAAAAAAATCCTCAAAAATTCATGTAGATAGAAGATTCAATCCTAATTCCAAAACATATAATGAGTGGATAAAAATTTTCACAAATAGATGTGTTCTCACATCCTTTCATGCGGAGTCTGATCACACATGCGTAGATGTGAGGAGGAACTTATGGCATTCGTTTGGCATCCAGATAGATCTGAAAAAATTCTAAAAAAATTACCAAAAATTTTTTATCAAATGTAAAACATTATTACCAAAAATTATTATATTTTGAAAGTATTTGATAAGGAGAAAGACTCTCCAAATCTTGGAGAGATGCGATGCTTCTGCGCGCGCGCAAGACTTCCTTCCTTTTCTAATTTTTCTCCACCCTAAAAATTTCAAAAAAAATTCATCTCATGCTTTGTGCACCAGAGGATGGAGGGTGATATGGGCTGCCACATGTATCTTAATTCCATGCCAGAAGGACTCTTTTCTTCTGCCCACGCCAACACTTGTACGCAGAACTTGTTTTGCGCCAAAAGTCCTTCACAACTTGGACTCTTCATAATTGACGTTATAATGGGATGTGGCATGCCAATTTGAAATACTTCTAGATGGCATGACTTGATCCAAATATCCACTAAATTGGGCTAGCTGATTAGCAAGGGATGAGACCAAATTGATCTCCAAAAGAGAAAGTTTTACACACATGCTAGCATGTTTACCAGAGTCCTGATTGAATCCAAAATTCCAATCAACTTTTTTCAAAAGGGTCCTTGGCCAATTTTCATATATGTGTGACCCATTGGGTTCCACATCTAGTTGGTAGTAGGTCTGGGTACAAGTTGACTAAATTTGATTAGATTTTAATCTAATCGATTTAGGTCCAATCGAGCTAACCCAAGTTCAACAATTATAATCCTTTCTAATTAACGATCGAATTAAACTCTTTAATTTGATAAAAAATCTATAAGTTAAGATTGATGTCTAGTAATGTATCATAACTACATAAAAGATATAGAATTTTGATGAAAATATCAAATATACCCTTCAGTGGCAAGTTACCATACAATTCAATCTTTTGATCATTTTTGCATCCTGAATATGTTCAAGAGTATGAAATCATGTCAAACTCAAACACATATTCATATCGGTTCTCAATTAACTAATGATGACTCCAATGAAGAAGTATTAGAAACTCTTTCTAATCTTCTTTCTGCTTTTGGCCAAAAGATTTTTTTCAAGTCATCTAGGATTGAGAATACACAGGATGCGATCTCCTCTTACTAGGAGTGATTGATTCCATGTTGACCTACTCACAACTTTCATATATACTCCACCATATCCAGAACACCCCATACATGTCTTAATGCTATGCCTGGATATGAACCAAAATATGAGTTCACATGCATAACATTCTATGGTGGTCTTAGGTCTAAAGATCACTTGCACAACTCCCACTTAGAGAACCATCTTTGACATGCAAGTAAGGCTTCCATAAGATGTTCTCTTTCATCGAGTCAATTCAGTGGATTCATTTTTCAAATGAGCACCCACATTCTTTTATTAGTGTCTCACACAAGTGGCTAGTGAGATTTGCCACCCTTTCTATCAAGCATATATAGGATGTGACAGTCTATCCAGAATATTGATCCCCGACTCAATGTTTCTACGATCAGGAATGTTTAAGATTAGAGTTTTAATATTTTAGATCTCACTAGCATGACCCATTTATATCTCCTAAAATCATTATCCTATCTTTGGGGTTCATCATAATCTTAGACATAATAAGATGCAGCTAATATGATGAATCAATACCTCAAATAATAAATATCATTTCATGAGTTGAAAAATTATAAAGAAAAGTACTATTGCAACACACTTACGATTGGCTTATGGGGCACTCTTCTTTCATATATGTCATAGCGTACATTATAGAACCCATTATCGAAGTATATGAAATTCTACTTATATGCTCTCTCTCTTGAGGAGTTATCAGACAATCCTTCTTCGAGAGAAAAATTCCATGGCCTATCGAAAGATAGCCTTTTTTGAAATTCTCCATGCTGAACCATTTCAGCATGGTGTCTATATATATAGACTGGGACAATCCAAGCAACCTTTTCGATCTATCTCTATAGATCTTCATCCCAAGGATGTAGGATGCTTCTCCCAGGTCCTTCATAGAGAACTGAGACAATAACCAAACTTTTATTCTTTGTAATGTAGGGATATCATTCCTGATTAAAAAAATATCATCCACATATAGAATAAAAAATACAACCACAAAGTTATTTATCCATTTGTAAATGCAGGGTTCTTCTTTATTTCTAATGAAGTCATACATTCTGATAATCTTATCAAAATGCATGTTCCAACTCCTAGATGCCTGCTTCAATCCATAGATGGATCTTTGAAGCTTGCACACTTTGGACTCATCTGTGGATGTAAAACCTTCAGGCTATATCATATACACCTCTTCTTCTAGCTCTTCATTTAGAAAAGCTATTTTCACATCTATTTGTCAGATTTCATAGTCCATATATGCCACTATCGCAAGCATAATCTGAATGGATTTGAGCTTTGCTGTAGGAGAAAATATCTCGTCATAGTCAATACCATAACTCTAACGATAACCTTTGACAATCAAATAGACTTTATAGTTCTTCACCTTTCCATCTGTGCCCCTCTTCCTTTTGAAGACCCATTTATACCCTATAGGTTTAACCTCTTCAGGTAGGTCAATTAATGTCCATACATCATTGACTTTCATGGACTCCATTTTGGATTTCATGATTTTAAGCCATTTATTAGAGTCGGACCTCTACATTACATCCATATAGGTGATCGGATCCTCATTGTTCTCATTGAGTTCAACGGGATCTCCATCTCAGATCAAGAAACTATAGTATCTGTTCGGTTGACACGATACTCTATCGGATCTCCTTAATGGTGCCTCTACAACAGGTTCTGAATTTGACATCATCAAATTTGGTTCTGTAGGTTCACTAGATTGTATCGGTTCTACCTGTTGAACTTCTTCAAGTTCAACCTTAGATGCATTAATTCCTTTCCCAAGAAATTTTTTTCTAAAAAGACTGCCCTAAGGCTAACAAACACTTTTTGTTCATCTGCAAGATAAAGATAATACCTCTTAGTTTTTTTGAGATATCCTATAAAAATATATTTGTCAGACCTGGCTCTGAGTTTGTCTGTTTTCAAATATTTGATATAAGCCGGATAACCCCAAATCTTAAGGTGAGAGAGCATTGGCTTATATCTCATCTACATCTCATATGGTGTTTTACTTACAGATTTACTAGGAATCCTATTAAGCACACAACAAGCCGACTCAAGTGTATGTCTCCAAAAAGAGATCGATAGACTAAAAAAGTCCATCATAGATCGAACCATGTCCAACAGAGTTTGATTTCTTCTTTCTGACAGATCATTATGATGTGGCATTCCAGGAGGTATCCATTGAGAGAGAATCTCATTCTTCTCAAGATATGTCAAAAATTCATCAGAAAGATATTCACCTTTTCGATCTGATTGAAGCTTTTCAGTTTATTTTTCTACCTCATTATGGAATCGTTTGAATATTTTAAATGATTCAGACTTATGTTTCATCAAGTAGATGTATCCATATCTAGATAGGTCGTTTGTGAACGTAATGAAATAATGGTACCCTCCTCTGACACTTGTGCTTATAGATCCCCATACATTAGTATGTATCAGGCTCAGAACATCACTGGTTTGTTTACTTTTTTCAGTAAAAGGTGATTTGGTTATCTTTTCAAGTAAGCAAGACTCACAGGTAGGCAATGATTCATAATCATTATCATCAAGAATTCTTTCTTGAGCTAACTTGTTCATCCTATTTTTGTTGATATGACCTAGCCTACAATGTTAAAATGAGACATCCATCACATCAACTATTCTAGGGTGTTTATTAGATGGATATATTACATTAGGCCGTGATACAACATAAATACTATTATTCAACTATCCACGCATTATAGTAACACCATGCAAAATGATATCACAAAAGCTTTTCTTTATTGAAATTTCATAATTTGCTTTGGCCAAAAGACCTACAGAAATGGCATTCAATAGAAAATTGAAACAATAATGACAATCATTAAGAATAATAGAATAAAAATTGAATACAAGCTTGATAATTCCTAAAGCTAGAACTAGAACTGATTATCCATCTCCAACATTCAGGAATCTCTCGTTGTCTCCAGATCTCCTACTGACCTGAAGTCCCTACAACAAATTGTAAATGTTAATAGGACTACCAGTATCCAATATCTAGATTATTGTATCAAAAATTAAAAAGTTACAAGATGTTATAATATAATTACCTTGTCTAGCAACCGATTGCTTCTTCTTCTTAGGCCTGTTCGGATCAAGGGAAGCTATATATTGAGGACAGTTCCTCTTCCAATGATCCTGCTTTCTGCAATAGAAGCACTCTATCTAACTTTGGTCGGCCTTGGACTTGAACTTCTGAGTCTGACTCCTAGCACTTTGTACCTTTTTATTTTTATTTTTTTTTCTTTTCTTAAAGAGACGATGTCCACCCAAAGAAAATCCTTCCACTATGTTCATCTCCTTGTGGAGTTGGTGATCCTTCTCAAAAGTCTATAGCAACCCCAACAGACCGTGGTAGTTAACCACAGACTTTATCATTCGAAAATGACTGAGAAATGATAGGTAGGATTTGGATAGGGAGTTCAAGATCGCATCCTTCCCAAGCTGTTCGTGTAAAAGAAAGCCAAGCTTGGTCCATCGCTCGATCTGTTCGATCATGTATAATACATGATTAGCGATCGATGTTCCTCCCTCATCTGAGCATTGAAAATGACACAACTAGTCTTGTGCCGTTCAATATCATCGGGAGTACCAAAAGACTCTCTCAACATCTTGAGTATGTCTTCTGCTGAGCCTCTTCAAACTTTCAGTTGAACTCATCATTCATGACAGCCCGCATTATGCAATGTACCATAGTGCGGTCATTGAGCCACTTCAAGTAAGTATCTCAAACCACGCCACGAGCATTAGGTGCAAGCTCCTCAGGTATTGGATCTATAGGAACGTACAAGATCTACTCGTGCTCCCGGACTATTTTTAACTTTCGATGCCGGTTATCGAAGTTGGGTCCCATCAATTTCTCACTGTCCAACAGTGATCGAAACGACAAAGTTGAGGCCATAACTATACAAAAGAAAATAAAATCTAATCAGTATAAGAATTAATTAAGCCTAAAGACATGTACTTTAGTCTAAAGGTTCTCTCACTATTTCATACAAATTGATAGCCTTTACCTCCAATTCGAGAAATTACTTTAATTTCTTAACGGATACTAAAATCCACATAAACTACACGTGAGCCTGACTTTGGCCGACTCACCTATGTGCATCCATGGGTAAGTTCTTTAACCAATTATTTTATCAAATAATTTTTAGTAATTATTTAGTCTCAGATAACTTTTCAGTTGACTTTGGTCTTCTCTGCAAGCTTTGATTAGGTCCAACCATTAATATGACATACTTAGGAGTCTCACTACCAAATGATCAGGTTCGACTTCGATCGGCTAACCTGACCACTTGCTAGAGAGACTCGACTAAATCATCATATTATGAATGATAATGCTAATAATAGATGAGCACCAAGCTTTTGGGCCTTCAATGATCATCATACTAATGAATCCATTATCACCCAACTTAATGGGAGGCTATGATTTAGTTATCATATAACTATCTCATTTAAGAGACCTAATAATTTAAAAAAATTAATTTATAAATTAAGAGAAGAGAAGAGAAGAGATTAACCAGTAAACCACAATCCTTCCACTGACTTCACCAAGTCATTGAATTGGATTAAGGTCATGCTGGTTGAATTGGCACCTAGATTAGTCACACTGATCAACCTTAATGGCATGAGTCAACTCGAATCACTTAACGATCTAATCAAAATATAATCTACCAAATTGGCCAAGTAAGTGAGATCGGTGGAAGGGTGTGCTAAGCTTACCTTAGACACCATCAAAATGATCAAGTAAGCCGCTCTCAATTAAAAACCACCGATTCAAATGTCAAACTTATCTTAGACACCAATTGGTTAATTAGTTTTGATTTAGCCAGCCTAATAATTCGGATTCAACCACTGAGCGACAATCAATGTCCATTTGGTCTAATAAAAAATATGAACTTGACCATCTACGAGTATTGTATTGGTTCTAAAAAAATTTTGATTTAATCTAATTCAATATTTGATTAGATTTAATCAATTTCTCTACATGGTCTATTAACTCTTTGATTGTAATCTTAGGTCTAACTCAACTAAGAGGATATGATTTAAGCTAAACCATGCCCCATATTTTATGCAATGTTATTAGATCTTAAAATCATAATTCTAGATTTAATCGATTTTACACTTAATTCTCAATTAAGTTTAGCATCAACATAGGTTTAGATTAAGTTTTTGAAACCTTTTCTCATGTAAATATTTTTATGTTAAATCATAAAATCTTTTAGATCATATCTAATTTTTTTTATAATTTTAAATTAAAATAATTTTAATTATTAAGATTAGATGTTATTACTTTTCTTTACAGCTTGTATCACATACAACAAATCTTAGAGTTTTAAGATTTAGGATTTTGCAAAAAAGTAAGTTCTTCTTTTCATTTTCTTCTTCATGGGACCTCACAGTAACACCCCTACACACCATAAGAGTACCCTATTGAATAGGAGGAGAGGGTCATGTAACCCTACTTGCTCCTATGACCGGACAGCCTGGTGATTACCCAATCTGAGTACTTTTCTACTCAGATTATCTAATCTAATATGTACAGGACTGATCAAATATCAGATCTAAAAATAAAACTTATTTATATCTAATCTAAATAACACAAAATCAGATCTAAAAGCATATGAAATTATATCATAAGAAACTATGGCTCTGATACCAATTGAAGAAAAAATAAGACAGTTCTATGCATGCAATTTAAAAATTTTTTTGCAGCGGATCTGTTAGATTAAATGATTTAACCTACATTACATGCACAAGATCTAATCTAAACTACCATACCAAGATCTATGATATAATTTAATATGATATAAAGTTCTAAAAATAAAAATCAGTATCGATCATATCGATGCTCTACAATAGATCTAACCCTTATATCTAATGAAACTTGATCTAACAAGTTCAGAAACCATTATTGAAGTATAGTTTGCTGATCTCTACTAGTCTATCATGTGGATAGATGCTCCTTTAGATTGCTCATAGGCACATAAAGGTGTCCGACCTCTACAGATCATCTACATGAAGATCGATTGCAGATCAGGCTCCTCGAAAGTGCTAGCTCGCAAGGATCTTTGAAGGCTGATCTTTCTCTTTTTCCTTTGATCTCTTAGATGCTCCAGAGGGGAAGAAGAATCAGAGGAGGAAGAGAAGAGAGAAGAGAGCAATGGAGAAGAAACTAATTTTCAATTGGTTCTCATATAGGACGTCCAACTATTGGAGCCCCTATTTATAACAAAGCATTAGGGTTTAGGTCAAGAGGGGGGGTGCCAAAAGACTCCACGCCACATCCATATGGGGCATCCCATATTTTGAAAAATTATATGATGGTGTGAGAAAGGAATCTGGTCTTTCTCATGCCAACCAAAAATTCTCACGCACATGGGAAAATAAAATTAGGCACCACCCATCTTTTCATTTAAAATAGATCTCTTTCCATCTTATCTCTTTATCTCTAATTCGGATCACATTCAAATTAGGAAGGAGATAAGGACCATGACTCATCATGCTTGCTGCCCTTCCTATCTATGTCCTCTCTCTTTATGCTCAAAAATCACATGCAAAAACTCTTTTGGCATTGAGAAGAAAGATGTGGGTCCAAGTGAAGTGAATTTCAGTGTAGGGGTAAAACAATAATTTTAAAACTTTTTCAAAATTATAATTTTATAGCGAAAAATATTAATTAATCTAATTAATTAATATATATTTAACCTACACTAGGATCTAAATATGATATATAGCATGCATTTAAATTTAAAATTCAAACTTCTACAGTAAACAATTTACTGTTATGTGTTCAGAACACATTACCTTCGTGCAGGTAGTCGATCGCTGCAATCTGATCACCGTCTGGAAGGTTTGATCATTGCAATGCAGCCACATAGTGTGTCTAACCTCTGTGGATCATCCTCACGAAGCTCTCGGTCTGATCGGCTCCTCACAAATGCTAGTTCATTGCAGAGCCCTTTTGATGGTCGATGCTGATCGAACTCCTTTGATCTTGATCTGTCGAATCTTCGGATACTCCAGATCATCAGCAGATACACTTGAGAGGTTGTTGAAGCTCTCCCCGAAGATTGGTGGGCTCACAATACTTGTAGCTCACCTTCTCACTTCCCGAACCCCAGGCAAAAACCCTAGGTTACTCACTGAAAACCCTGCGCCCACTCTTGTTTCTTTTCTTTCTTTTTCTCTCGAAAGTTTTTGAACTTCCTACTCATGCAGAAGGCTTCCTTACACCCACTATTCTCTCTCAAAAAATTTTTACGGATGCCCCACCTCCCTTTCTCTTTTAAAACAGTGCAAGACGTGTCTTATCCGCGTGAAAGGATAAAGATAAGTGGTTGCACACTTGAATTCAAATTGAATTTGAATTCAAATGCAAACCAACTCATCCTTATCCACTCTGGGCATGAGAAGTGAGGAGGTGTGGCTTCTTTGTGCGTGTAGAGTTTACATGAGAAACTCTTTCTCGTGTAAAGCAAGGGGCGCACAAGATAAGGTGGGTGGTGCATGGATTAGTTGGTTGCCCATTCAAATTCAAACATCCTTTGAATTTGAATGGCCAACTAACTTATTTTTATCCAGATAATTGGTGCACAAGGGTGAGCATGGGATGCCTTCTGCATGGGAGAAAATTCAAGAGAAGTTGCTTCTCGTGAATTCAAATGGGCGCAGAGAAGTGAGGTGGCGTAGGGAGTTGAATTCAAAAGGTGGTTTGATTATAATTGAACCAACCTAATCAAAATAGGTTAAGCACAATTAGACTAAGTTAAACCCAACTTAATTAGGCTTATTTAGGCTCAATAAAATTCTAATCAAATTAGGAATTGACTAAGCCCAACCCCTAATCAGATCAAGGACCAAAACACCTTAGCGATTAGGTTAACACTTAACCTAATTGGGTCAAACCCAACTGAATCCAATTCAATTGGACTTGATCCAAAAATAATTACTAAATCAAATTGAGTTAATTAGTGATCAAATCACTAATTAAACTTCTCATAAATATTGAGTCCAAATCCGATGGGCAATCGGGCATCAGAATTCATCGATATGAAACCCTGATCGAAAAGTCCCAAACCAGTGGGACTTTTGACTCCGGTACCCAAAATGTGTGGAACTCGTGATCAGAAAATCCTGATTCTCGATCATAGAATTTCAAACACTTAGGACTCTTCACCAGCCATCAGATCAGATAGGAACCTCTAATGTGTGTGACCCTGCAGGTTCGATCCTAAGCCGATAGCACAGGAACCAATTTCTGTACTAATCAAAGTGACCATCTAGCAATGGTACCCGACATTCGGATAGATCGAATAGTCGCAATCGCAGAACACAGAACCTATGTGAATATGGTTATAGTATAATTCATCCTTTTGACCCCTGTGTTTAGGATGACTCAGGGTTAAACTGTCAATCCTAATCAGATCATCCGAATCGTGCTCAACTCAAACAGTCCTGTGACTCCTCACTAGGACTATCCTGGTCAAGTTTTTGCTAAATTGAAACACGACTATACACAGCTTCTGAATTAGAGTGGTCAATCCTATCTTGACACACGCACTGACAAGTCAAGTACTTGACTACACCCAGCAGCCTTCTGTCACTGAATTAGAAATTCAGGTAGTCGAGTGCCAAAGTGCAGTGAGTTGCTTGCAAGTCACCGTGGCGGTCTCAGGTCGGAGGGACAGTTATACCCATATCCCATCGGAGCAAATCTTGACAGCAAAAAAGGCTTCAGAGTCGGTCACGTTCAGTGCAGATGTACCCTTACATCTCACCTGTATGCCATACCAGTGTCTCCACACTCCTTGGTTAAGAGGACAACCAACCCATATGGCACACAACAACCTATGCTTGATAAACATTGTTGTCCTTGGTAACAACGTATCATTTGGTCGCGAACAGGTTTAAGGACTAAACGACAAATCCTCCTTTGTCGAGTCTAAATAGTCCTAAGGACTTCACCATAACAAAGGAGTTCATTAGAAGATGAAATAATTTGTGATGAAAAATACTAAAATAACTTTTATTAATTTATAATTCATATACTAATACAAGAAAGAGCACAACCGTCAACAGGTTGATGATTGGCTTTGGGACACTATTTCCAATAATCTCCCACTTGGCCTAAAGCCAATCGGTGCAGTATCTAATACCCATCTTCGACTTGAAGTCATCGAACTCCTTCACTGCAATGGCTTTAGTGAATGGGTCGGCTAGGTTCTCCTTTTCGTCGATCTTTTGAAGATCGATGTCACCTCGATCCATGATTTTTCGGATGAGATGGTAGCGGCGCAGAATATGCTTCGTCCGCTAGTGTGCCTTTGGTTCCTTCACCTGAGCAATGGCTCTAGAGCTGTCACAGTAGAGCAGAACTGGACCAACAAGGGAGGGTGCTACTCCGAGCTCGATGATGAATTTTCTCAGCCACACCACTTCTTTGGCAGCATCTGATACAGCGACATACTCTGCATCGCAAATTGAATCAACCACTGTGTGCTGCTTGGAACTCTTCTAGCAGACAGCCCCACCATTAAGGGTAAAAATAAATCCCGACACACTCTTACTGTCATCATGATCAGACTGAAAACTAGAGTCTGTAAACCCTATAAGTCTCAAGTTCGATTCACCATAAACAAGCCACTAGTCCTTAGTATTTCTTAAATACTTCAGGATGGTTTTAACAACCTTCCAGTGATTCTCCCCTGGATCAGATTGGTATCTACTCACTATCCCTAGTGAGTATGCCACATCTGATCGTGTACATGTCATCACGTACGTGATAGATCCCACTGTCGAAGCATATGAAATTCTATCCATATGCTCTCTCTCTTGAGGTGTTGTCGGACAATCCCTCTTTGAGAGAGAAATTTCATGGCCTATCGGTAGATAGCCTTTCTTGAAATTCTTCATGCTGAACCTCTTCAGCATAGTATCAATATATGTGGACTGGGATAAGCCAAGCAACCTTTTAGATCTATCCCTATAGATTCTCATCCCTAGGATGTAGGAAGCTTCTCCTAGATCCTTCATGGAGAACTGTGACGACAGCCAAATCTTTATTCCCTGTAATGCAGGGACATCATTCTCGATTAAGAGAATGTCATCCATATACAATACAAGAAATATCACTATTGGACCATTAGCCCACTTATAAATGCAAGGCTCTTCTTCGTTCTTAATGAAGCTATACGTCTTGATCGTCCTATCAAAATGTATGTTCCAACTTCGGGATGCCTGCTTAAGTCCATAAATGGACCTCTGTAGCCTGCACACCTTAGACTCATCTGTAGATGTGAATCCTTCAGGTTGTATCATATACACCTCTTCATCCAGCTCTCCATTTAGGAAAGCTGTCTTCACATCCATCTGCCAGATTTCATATCTGGACAGCTATCGCCAGCATAATCCGAATGGATTTGAGCATTGCTATAGGAGAAAATGTCTCGTCATAGTCTATACCATAACGTTGATGATATCCCTTGGCAACCAGACGGGCTTTATAGGTTTCCACCTTTCCGTCTGCGCCCCTCTTCCTGTTGAAGACCCACTTACACCCTATGGGTTTTACTCCTTCGGATGGATCAACCAATGTCCACACATCGTTGACCTTCATGGACTTCATTTCGGATTTCATGGCCTCTAGCCATTTCTCAGAGTCCAGTCTCTGCATTGCATCCATGTAGGTGATCGGATCCTCATCGTTTTCATCAAGTTTGACAGGATTGCCGTCTCGGACCAAGAAACCATAGTATCTGTCCGGTTGACGTGGTACTCGACCAGACCGCCTTAAGGGTGCAGGAACAATGGGCTCCGAAACTGATCTAACCAAATCCAGTTCAGGTTCAGCAACTTGTGTCAGTTTTCCACCTGTCAAACTTCTTCAAGTTCGACCTTAGAGGCAATAGTCCCTTCGCCAAGGAACTCCTTTTTCAAAAAGATTGCCTTAAGGCTGACAAACACCTTTTGCTCATCAGCTAGGTAGAAATAATACCCTTTGATCTCTTTTGGGTACCCTATGAAATAACACTTGTCAGACCTAGGTCCAAGCTTGTCCGTAATTAAACGTTTAATATAAGCCGGACACCCCCAAACCCTAAGGTGCGAGAGTACTGGCTTACGTCCTATCCATATCTCATATGGCATTTTGATTACAGACTTACTCGAAACCCTATTTAGAAGGTACCAAATCGATTTGAGCGCATATCCCCAGAGGGAGATCGGCAGACCAGCAAACTCCATCATGGATCGAACCATATCCAACAAGGTCTGATTCCTCCTTTCAGACACACCATTATGTTGTGGTGTTCCAAGAGGAGTCCACTGAGAGAGAATCCCATTCTTCCCAAGATATATCAGAAACTCATTGGAAAGGTATTCACCTCCTCAATCAGATTGAAGAGTTTTAATACACTTTTCAGTTTGTTTTTCTACCTCATTTCGGAATAGTTTGAACATTTCAAACGACTCCGACTTATGCTTCATTAAGTAGACATACCCATACCTCGATAGGTCGTCTGTGAAGGTTATGAAGTAAAAATATCTACCTCTTGCACTTGAGCTCATGGGTCCACATACATCAGAGTGTACTAGACCCAAGAGTTCACTGGCTCGCTCATCTTTTTCAGTAAAAGGTGACTTGGTCATCTTCCCAAGAAGACAGGACTCACAGGTTGGAAGTGATTCACAATCACCAACTTCAAGAATTCTTTCTTGAGCCAACCTATTTATCCTGTTCTTATTGATATGACCTAGCCTACAGTGCCAAAGGTAGACTTCTGACACATTATCTATTCTAGGATATTTACCAGAGGTTTGAACCACATTTACAGGCTGTGATAGTAAGTATATTCCATTATTTAGTTGTCCAATAAACATTGTAACATCATTCAAAATGATATTGCAAATATTTTCTTTTATTAAAAATTCATAACCGTACATGGTCAAAAGGCCTACAGAAATAATATTTAATAAAAAGCTTGGACAATAGTGACATTCACTCAAAATTATATTACGAGAGTTGCTTACAAGGTTCATGATTCCTAAAGTTAGAACTGAAACTTTGCTTCCATCTCCAACGTTCAGGAACCTCTCACCTTCATCAAATCTCCTACTGACCTGCAGACCCTGTATCGAATTACAAATATGATAAGGACTTCCGGTATCCAATACCCAGGCAGTAGTATCACAAATGGAAAAATTGCAAGGTGTTATCATATAATTACCTTGCTTCTTCTTCGGCCTGTTCGGATCCAGGGAGGGAATGTATAGAGGACAGTTCTTCTTCCAGTGCCCCTGCTTCTTGCAAAAGAAGCACTCCACCTGGCTCTGGTCGGGCTTGCACTTCTTGGTCTGACCCTGTGCTGATGTCCCAGCATATGGCTGCACCTTCTTATTCTTCTTCTTCTTGTTCTTCTTCCCTTTCTTAAAGGGTTGACGACCAGAAGAAGACCCTCCCACAACATTCACCGACTCCTTTTGGAGCTGGTGGTCCTTCTCAAAGTTCTGTAGCAACCCCAACAAGCTGTGATAGTTCACTGCAGGCTTTGTCATCTGAAAATGAGTAAGGAAGGGGAGGAAGGACTTGGACAAAGAATTAAGGATCGCATCCTTACCGAGCTGCTCGTGTAAGGAAAAGCCCAGTTTACTTAGGTGCTCAATCATTTCGATCATGTACAATACATGATCGATGATTGAAGCCCCATCCCTCATCTGAGCATTGAAAATGGCACAACTAGTTTTATGCCTTTCAACGTCGTCAGGCATGCCAAAGGAGTCGTTCAACATTTGAAGTATCTCCTGTAGCTGGACGTTCTCGAACCTGCGGCTAAACTCATCATTCATTGCCGCCAGCATTATGCATCGAATGGTGGTGCGATCGTTGAGCCACTTCTGGTAAGTATCTCGGACCGTCCCTCTAGCATTCGGGACTGGCTCCTCAGGTGCCTTATCCGTTACTACATAAAGGATCTGCTCATGCTCAAGGATGATTTTTAATTTTTGATACCAGCTATCAAAATTAGATCCCATGAGCTTGTCATTATCTAATAATGACCGGAGTGACAGGGTAGTGGCCATAGCTGCATAAAGAAAAATTAGACCTCTATTAGTATATAAATTATTAATACTAAAGACTTAGACTTTAGTCTAAAGTTTCTCCCAGTATTTTTATGAACTGGTAGCCTTAACCTCCAATTCGAAGAATTTCTTTAATTCCTTAGTGGGTACTAGAATTCATACAGACCACACACGAGCCCAATTTTGGTTGGTCAACCCATGTGCATCTATGGGTAGGTTCATAACCAGTTATTTCTCTAAACAACTTCTAGTAATAAATTTTGCCCCATAACCTAATCAGTAGGCTTTGGCCTCCACTGAAAAGATCTGGTTAGGTCCAACCATTAACATGACTTAATTTGGTGAATCAGACCAATAAATGATCAGGCCCGACTTTGGTCGGCCAACTTGACCACCATTAGAAAGACTCAACCAAATTATCATACTATGAATGATAATTCCATTAGTCAATAAGAATCAGGCCTTTGGGCCTCCAGTGATTGTTAAACTAATGGATTCATTATCACTCACTTAATGGGAGGCTATGACTTAGTTATCACTATAACTTAATCATTTTAGGGACCTAATAATTTTTGAGGATTTTTATGAAAGGATAGAAGAGAAGAAATTAACTAGCTAATTTCAATCCTCCCACTGACTTCACCAAGTCAGATTAAAAAAGATTTAATTAAAGCCGACATTAGGAGCACCTAAATCAGTCACACTGATTTACCTAATGACATGGGTGAGCCCTAATCACCAAGTGATCTAATCAAAATCTAACTCACCAGGTTGGCCAGGTAAATGAGATCAGTGGTGGGGATATGCCATTAACTCATCAGAGATCGAATCAATGCGAGTAGCTCCCACTTAAGAACCACTGGTCAAACTGCCGAACTTACCTTAGACACCAACTGGTTCATTACTTTTAATTTGATCAACTTAGTAAATAGGGTTCCACCGCGTAGCCATGAATTAAGTCCATCTTGGTCTAGTTAAAGATATGGACCCATTCAACTACAACTATTGGAGTTGAGTCTAGAATGTCCTTGACCTAATCTAATTCAACTTTTGATTAGATTTGACCAATTACTCTAATTTAGTCCATTTCTTTAAGCTAACCTTAGGTCTAACCCAATTATGGACCTAATCTATCTAACCCATTGATCCACAAGTTTATACAATTGTCTTAGGTTTTAATTCACAATTCTAGACCAACTAGACAATACTTAATTCTTTTAATTAAGTATTTGGACTGATGGGTCAGGATTTGATATTTCAAAAATAATTTTCAAATTTGAAAGATTTTATTTTCTGTTCATCAAATGTGTTGACTCATTTCACAAACGGATCAGCACATTTCATAAACAGTAATCCTATTGCTAATTACATAACAGAAAATAACTCAATCAAAATAAATCATGAATATTCTTTTAGATCTAATCTAACACATTCATGATAAATTTTATAATTGAACCTTTACAATTAAGTCCTTTCACTGCTTCATCTGCATGGGATATAATTGCAGCGGCACCCCTACCGCCATAGGAGAACTCTATCGAATGGGAGGAGAGGATCTTTAAACCCTACTTTCCTCCTATGATCGGACGACCATGGCAACCAACCCAATTAGACTACTTGCTACTTGGATCAAGTATATCTAAATATATCAATTTTAAAATTTAAATTTAAAATTTAAAATTTGGTTGAAATTTCAAATTTTAAATTTTTGAATTTCAAATTTGGAATTTTAAATTTTGAATTTCAAATTTGAAATTTCAACTAAATTTTAAATTTTAAATTTTAAATTTTGAATTTTTAAATTTTGAATTTCAAATTTCAAATTTCAAAATTTAAAATTCAAATTTTGAATTTAAAATTTCTAAATTTTAAATTTTGAATCAATTTTAAAATTTAAATTTTAAATTTCAAATTTAAACTATTAGATTACAATTTAATCTATGCATGCAAATATATATCATATTTTAGAACCTGCTCTGATACCATTTGAAGTGAATTTCAGTGCAGGGGTAAAATGATAATTTTAAAACTTTCAAAATTATAATTTTATAGTAAAAAATATTAATTAATCTAATTAATTAATATGTATTTATCCTATACTAAGATCTAAATATGATATATAGCATATATTTAAATTTGAAATTCAAACTTCTACAGTAAATAATTTACTGTTATGTGTTCAGAACATATTACCTTCGTACAGATAGTCGATTGCTACAATCTGATCACCGTCTGAAAGGTCTGATCATTACAATACAGCCACACAGTATGTCTGGCCTCTGTGGATCATCCACATGAAGCTCTCGGTCTGATCGGCTCCTCACAAATTCTAGTTCGTTGCAGAGCCCTTTTGATGGCCGATGCTAATCAAACTCCTTCGATCTTGATCTATCGAATCCTTGGATGCTCCGGATCATTAGCAGATGCACTTGAGAGGTTGTTGAAGCTCTCCCCGAAGATTGGTGGGCTCACAATACTTGTAGCTCACCTTCTCACTTCCCGAACCCCAGGCAAAAACCCTAGGTTACTCACTGAAAACCCTGCGCCCACTCTTGTTTCTTTTCTTTCTTTTTCTCTCGGAAGTTTTTGAACTTCCTACTCATGCACAAGGCTTCCTCATGCCCACTATTCTTTCTCAAAAAATTTTTATGCACGCCCCACCTCCCTTTCTCTTTTAAAATAGTGCAAGACGTGTCTTATCCGCATGAAAGGATAAAGATAAGTGGTTGCACACTTGAATTCAAATTGAATTTGGATTCAAATGCACACCAACTCATCCTTATCCACTCTGGGTATGAGAAGAGAGGAGGCGTGGCTTCTTTGTGCGTGGAGAGTTTATACGAGAAACTCTTTCTCGTGTAAAGCAAGGGGCGCACAAGATAAGGTGGGTGGTGCATGGATTAGTTGGTTGCCCATTCAAATTCAAACATCCTTTGAATTTAATGGCCAACTAACTTATTTTTATCCAGATAATTGGTGCACAAGAGTGAGCGTGAGATGCCTTCTGCATGGGAGAAAATTCATGAGAGGTTGCTTCTCATGAATTCAAATGGGCGCAGAGAAGTGAGGTGGCGCAGGGAGTTGAATTCAAAAGGTGGTTTGATCATAATTGAACCAACCTAATCAAAATAGGTTAAGTACAATTAGACTAAGTTAAATCCAACTTAATTAGGCTTATTTTGGCTCAATAAAATTCTAATCAAATCAACAATTGACTAAGCCCAACCTCTGATCAGATCAGGGACCAAAACACCTTAGCGATTAGGTCAACGCTTAACCTAATCGGGTCAAATCCAACTGAATCCAATTCAATTGGACTTGATCCAAAAATAATTACTCAATCAAATTGAGTTAATTAGTGATTAAATTACTAATTAAACCTCTCATAAATACTAAGTCCAAATTCGATGGGCAAGCGAGCATCAGAATTCATCGATATGAGACCCTGATTGAAAAGTCCCAAACCAGTGGAACTTTTGACCTCGGTACCCAAAATGTGTGGAACTCATGATCAGAAAATTTTGATTTTCGATCATAGAATTTTAGACACTTAGGATTCTTCACCAGCCATCAGATCAGATAGGAACCTCTAATGTGTGTGACCCCACAGGTTCGATCCTAAGCTGGTAGCACAGGAACCAATTCCTGTATTAATCGAAGTGACCATCTAGCAATGGTACCCAACATCCGGATAGGTCGAATAGTAGCAATTGCAGTACACAGAACCTACGTGAATATGGTTACTGTATAATTCATCCTTTTGACCCCTATGTTTAGGATGACTCAGGGTTAAACTGTCAACCTTAATCAGATCATCCGAATCGTGCTCAACTCAAACAGTCCTGTGACTCCTCACTAGGACTACCCTGGCCAAGATTTTGTTAAATTGAAATATGACTATACACAGCTCCTAAACTGGAGTAGTCAATCTCATCTTGACACACGCACCGACAAATCAAGTACTTGACTACACCCAGTAGCCTTCCGTCACTGAATTAGAAATTCAAGTAGTCCGGTGCCTAAGTGTAGTGAGTTGCTTACAAGTCACCGTGGCGGTCTCAGGTCGGAGGGACAGTTATACCCATATCCCATCGGAGCAAATCTTGACAGCAGAAAAGGCTCCAGAGTCGGTCACGTTCAGTGCAGATGTACCCTTATATCTCACCTGTATGCCATATCAATGTCTCCACACTCCTTGGTTAAGAGGACAACCAACCCATATGACACACAATGATCTATGCTTGATAAATATTGTTGTCCTTGGTAACAACGTATCATTTGATCACGAACAGGTTTAAGGACTAAACGACAAATCCTCCTTTGTCGAGTCTAAATAGTGCTAAGGACTTCACCACAACACAGGAGTTCATTAGAAGATGAAACAATTTTTAATAAAAATACCAAAATAACTTTTATTAATTTATAATTCATATACTAATACAAGAAAGAGTACAACCATCAACAGGCTGACGATTGGCTTTGGGATACAATTCCCAACAAAAAATTAGGCACATGGGAAAATAAAATTAGGCACCACCCATCTTTCCATTTAAAATGGATTTCTTTCCATCTTATCTCTTTATCTCTAATTCGGATCACATTCAAATTAGGAAGGAGATAAGGACCATGACTCATCATGCTTGCTGCCCGCCCTATCTATGCCCTCTCTCTTTATGCCCAAAAATCACATGCAAAAACCCTTTTGGCATTGAGAAGAGAGACGTGGGTCTAGGGTGGTGCAAGGGAGAAAGATAGAGTTCCTGCTGGCTGGGACTCTTCATTTTTATTTTGATTTTAAATCAAATTAAATCTGATTTAAACCCAATGAGAGAAAGAAATCTAATCTAATTAAAAACTTAATTATCTCAATAAATTTTTAATCTAATTATGAATTAACTGAGCCCAAGTCCTGATCAAATCAGGAATAAATTTTCTTTGCAATTAGGCTTGATCAAATCAAACCCAATCTAAGTCAAATTAAATCCAATTCAATTAGACTTGATCCAAAGCTCTTTGCTCAATCAAATTGAGTCAATTAACAATCTAATTGCTAATAAATTCTTTATTAATAGTGGAGTCCCAGTCCAGTGGGACTCTCCTCCAGAGTCCCAATCTAGTGAAACTCTACACTAGAGTCCCAATCCATTTGGACTCTTCAGCCATCTGATCAGATCAAATCTTCTAATATGTGTGACCCCATAGGTTCAAACTTAAGCCGGTAGTATAGAAAAATTTTTTTATATTAATTGATGTAACCATCTAGCAATGGGATCTGACGTTTGGATAGGTTGAAAGATTGCAAAGCAACATTCTAGAATTTACTGGCGTATGGTTATCATATAATTCATCTTTTTGATCCTAATACTCAAGGTGACCTAGGGTTTGACTGTCAACCATAAAATAGCCAATCACATTGTTGGTGCAAAAATTCGCTTGCGCCGGAGAAACTGGAGTCGGAGAAGCCGCGGTCGCCGCCGGGACCTGCAAGGGAAGTCTAAACCGGAGGTGGGGTTGCTCCGGCAAGACCCTCCGACGCTCAAGTCAGTTCTCTGCCTCAACAAGAATGGAGTGCTCGAACGGAGAATTTGGCAGAGTTTTGAGATAAGGAAAATGAGCTTAAAGAATAACGTATCTGGGTCTCCCTTTTATAGGCGGAGGAGGCAACGGATTGATGGCGACGTTTGTAACCGCCTGGTAGTGGGCCGCCCATGGTTAGGGGGAATTGATTGTGGAAGATGGTGGAGCAGACACATGGCCATCACCGCAGCCCACCACGTGGAATCTGTTATGAGGGGTGGAGCAGCGTCCGTTGTCGTGACTTGCCAGCGGATAGGAGAATCGCATGGTATCTGTCGCAGGAGGTGGAGCAGGTTCGTGGCCGTTATTGTGGCCTGCCAGGGGATAGTGGAGCTGTGCGAAATCCACCACAGGAAGTGGAGCAGGGTGGCGATGGTTACTGCGGCCTGTCAGGGGGCGTGGATCTGTCGATTGAAGCTCGGCAGCGGCCGGAGCCCGATTTCTGTTGAGGTCTGGGAGAGGTCCTCCTGGCGGTTGGGGTCGTGGGTGGAGCCTGGCTCCCGAGGGAGTCCGGGCGGAACCCTCTCGGAGCCGAAGTTGCGGACGGAACCCGGCTCTCGTAGGAGTCCGGGCGGAGTCTGCTTGCGGCTATAGTCGTTGGCGTCGGAGATGAAGCTCGGCTCCCTCAAGAGCACGGGCGAAGTCTTCCTGCAATTTAAAATTAAAGGTGAAGTCCGGCTCTCGTAGGAGTCTGGATGGAGCTTACCAGCAGTTGAAACTGAGGGCGGAGCCCGGCTCCCGTAGGAGTCCGGGCGGAGCTGCGCTGCTGTCGGTGGTGGAGCCCGGCTCCTGTAGGAGTTCGGGCGGAGCTGCGCTTGCTGTCGGCGGTGGAGCCCGGCTCCCGTAGGAGTCTGGGCGGAGCTGCGCTGCAATCAAAGTTAAGGGTGAAGTCTGGCTCCCGTAGGAGTCCGGACGAAGCTTACCAGCAGCTGATATTGAGGTCGGAGCCCGACTCCCGTAGGAGTCCGGGCGGAGCTGCGCCGCTGTCGGTGGTGGAGCTCGGCTCCCGTAGGAGTCGGGGCGGAACTGCGTCGCTGTCGGCGGTGGAGCCCGGCTCCCATAGGAGTCCGGGCGGAGCTGCGCTTGCTGTCGGCGGTGGGCCTGGCTCCCGTAGGAGTCCGGGCGGAGCTGCGCTGCAATCAAAGTTAAGGGTGAAGTCCGGCTCCCGTAGGAGTCCGGACGAAGCTTACCAGCAGCTGATATTGAGGTCGGAGCCCGGCTCCCGTAGGAGTCCGGGCGGAGCTGCGCCACTGTCGGCGGTGGAGCCCGACTCCCGTAGGAGTCAGAGCGGATCTGCGTCGCTGTCGGCGATGGAGCCCGGCTCCCGTAGGAGCCCGGGCGGAGCTGTGCTGATGTCGGCGGTGGAGCCCGACTCCCGTAGGAGCCCGGGCAGAGCTGTGCGGCTCGAAGTCAACGGTGGAGCCCAGCTCCCGTAGGAGCCCGGGCGGAGCTGTGCTGATGTTGGCGGTGGAGCCCGGCTCCCGTAGGAGCCCGGGCGGAGCTGTGCTGCTCAAAGTCGGCGGTGGAGCCCAGCTCCCGTAGGAGCCCGGGCGGAGCTGTGCTGATGTCGGCGGTGGAGCCCGGCTCCCGTAGGAGCCCGGGCGGAGCTGTGCTGCTCGAAGTCGGCGGTGGAGCCCAGCTCCCGTAGGAGCCCGGGCGGAGCTGTGCTGATGTCGACGGTGGAGCCCGGCTCCCGTAGGAGCCCGGGCGGAGCTGTGCAGCTCGAAGTTGATTCCGTCGAAGATCTCGGCTGTGGGTATTTTATACCCAACACCAGTCCCCCCACTTCCGAGTTTGAATTTCAAGTGAAGAAAGTACACAGAGAGAAAGGTGGGTACAACCAGAACCGTCTCTTCGAATCCTGCGCACTGCCGCCTCCAGATATTTTGGCATTAAATGAGCGCGTGCCGGAGTCTTTTCGAATTGGAGCGGTACGAGGGGATGCTTTGAAAATCCCGCAGGTACACTGGCCTAGGTACGGCGCAATTATGGTCCTGCCAATCGTCAGCTGCTTTTGGCCGCCTGCCAGGGGGAGTGGGACACGTGTCTGATGTGGACTGGCCTGGGGGGATTCGCGATCATTATGGCGCCGGATCCCAGGATCTATTTAAACCCGTCCTCCCCTCTTCACGTGTCCTACTCCATTTCTGATTTTTCGCTGGTGCCTGTCTTCTCTTCGAGAGCCTGCTCTAGTGAACGTCTTCTCGAGCCGTAGGCGCCTCCCATTTCTCGCCCCCCAGGACCCTCAGAGCAACATAGGTTAGTGCCAACCTTCTTCTCTCCGCCTAGGGGCTTCTCCTCCCTTCATTACTTTTGTACCTCCCCCCGAGTTGGCCTTCGGCGTCTCGTTCTCCTTTCGATTTGCCTTTTTAGGATCCTTTAGGTTCTTCCTCCGAAACTGCTCAAAATGTCTTCCGACTCTTCTGCTTCCGTCAGTTCTGAGAGTTCTTCTGTTTCGAACCCCCAGGTCCCTATCTCTGCGGACGAACCCGCGTCCGGGGCAGGGCCTTGCCCAATTTTTGCACCGGGCGCCATTCCATGCTCGTCGACTCCGGATGAACTCCTTCTGATAAGGGCTCGGTACGGGGTTCCTCCGGAGTACGACTTGGAGCTACCTGGCCCCTCTGACCGGGCCAGCGCTCCTCCTCCTAGTCGCTTTTGTTTGTATCAGGAGGCATTTCGTGCCAGACTCCGGCTTCCGCTTCCTGTCTTTGTTGCTGCCTTCTTCCACTTTTTGGACATTTCCCTCGCCTCTGTGGCTCCGAATTCCTTTAGGTTCTTGATAGGGTTTCTCTCTCTCTGTCACATAGCCGAGGTCCAGCCGTCCCTCTCCTTATTCAGGCATTTTTACACTTTCAAGCGCCATCCTTCAGCGAAGGACTGGTGGTACTTCTCCCTCCAGTTTGGTAAGAAGGGGTTGCTGAAGGGCGCCCCTTCTTCGATTCACAATTGGAAGAAGAAATTTCTCTTTGTCTACTGCCCGACTTTGGAACTGGGCCTGCCCCCTTGGGGTTCCCTGAGGGATTCCGTCCGCCGGGCTCCCAGCTTGGAAGAGGACGACCTCCAGGCCGCCCAGAAGCTTCTAAGTTACCCCGCTCCTTCCCTTCCTAATCTTCTGAGGGAGCAGCTTCTTTTCAACATCGGCCTGAGCCCTCAGGATCCAGCAAGTATTTATCTTTCCTTTTCTTGCCTTCTTCTTCTCTTTATTTTTTCCTTCCCGCTCTTTTCTTCCCCTTTCTTTCTCTCTCTCTTTTTTTTTTCTTTTTTTTGGACTGATCGGTGTCGCTTCTTTTTCTTCTTTTCTTTTCCTGTTGTTTTGTTTTTTTTTTTTTTTTTTTTTTCTTTTTTAGCAATGGACGCCGAAGCCACGCGGATGCTCGCCAAGGCCATGAGAGCTCAGAAGAGGAAGGGCGCGACGGCCTCCGGATCGGCGAAGAGGGCCAGGGTGGAGGAGACGAGCTTGGCTGCGCCCGTCCAGGCAACCCCGGCCATCGACATTCCTTCGGATGCCGAGCCAGCGGCCCCCCGGGCTTCCTCAAGGAGCCCACCGACTGGGGCCCCCGTTCTGGGGGCCCGCCCCACGGAGGCGCCCGCCGCAAGGAGGAGGAGGAAATCGGTGGCTCGCAGGGCGAGCAGCCACCGAGCTGCTGCAGACGAGTCCGTCTGCTCCGAGGGGGGATCAGAGAACCCCTTCAACGACAAGGACCTGATCAGGTGGCTGCTTGATGGCTGCATTCTGTCCGACGTCGTGGAGAGGATCGACCGCGCCGATCCCGAGCAGCGGGCTTGGGATTCTTTGGGGTCCTTCCTTGAGGTAAGCGGATGTTTATTTGCATGGTCACTCGGCCTTTGTTGTGATTCTCTTCCCATCCTTGCAGATTGGGCACCAGCTCTTCGCCTATGTCGAGGCGTCGAGCCGCATGAGAAGGGACCTCCTTCAGGCGGAGGAGCGCTGCCAGGCCGAGGTTGCTCGCCTTCAAGCGAAGACGGCCGAAGTAGCCACCCTCCAGGAGGCCCTGGAGAGAGAGGGGCAAGCCCGGGAAGAGGAAAGACAAGCCTGGGAGGAGGAGAGACGAAGCTTGGAGGAGTCAGCGAGGAAGGCAGAGGCCGAGGTCGCCCATTTGGTCGAGCAAACTCTGGTTCTGGTCTCGGAGGCCAGGACCCTTGCGGTGGAGGAGTTCAAGGCCTCCGCGGAGATGAGGGAACTGAACGTCCAGTTCGGCCTGGAGGCGTTCACCAAGGGGTTCGAGCTCTGTCGAGAGAGGGTGGCCAGCAGATACCCCGACCTTGATCTCGACTTTCTAGAGGAGTCTGAAGACGAGGCCGGCCCTTCGTCCGCCGCCACCGCAGTCGCACCCCCCGCGCCAAGCTCTCCACCCCCTGCCCCCGAGGTCTGAGACCTCCGATCTTGTGTCTTTCTTTTGTCACCATATTTCCTTTCCGTTTGTCTTCAAAATTAATCAATAAAGTCGGATTTCTTATTGTGGATGGCCTCTCCTTCCCCCTCCTCCTCCTTTCTGCCTTTCTTCTTGTAATGGGCTGGTCTTTGACGTTTGCATTTTTCGATGGCAGTGCCCTGCTGAAGCACTCCCCTTGCCCCTGGGGGTCCCGCTGAAGTCAGCTGTCCAGCGGTTGAAAAAGGAGGTCCTCCACCTGACGAAGAAGTTGAAGAAGTCGGAGGATGAGCTCCGCAAGTCGAGAAAATGCTATTCTGAAGCCGCCGCTGAGGCCGCCCACTTCAGGAGTCTCCAAGTGAAGGCAATCATGGATTACAGCCGGAGGAAGGCGAACTTCACAAAGGAGCTTGAGGAATGTAAGAAGAGCGCCAGCGATCGAACTTGGGCTCAAGAAGCCAGGATCAGCGCCCTTAAGGTGGAGCTATCAGCTGCGAAGAGGAAGATCGGCCAGCTGGAAGGAAACTCGTCCCGACTCTTGGCACGGGTTGATGATGAACAAAAATGGTCGCAGAAGGTCTCCGACCTCCAGAAGCAACTTCAAGATGCTGAGATGAGCCACGATGTGCAGCGGGCCAGCTGGCGCCGATAAGTGGAAGAGTACAAAGGGAGATTCCATCAGACGGCGGACGAGGTTGTTCGTCTCCAGAGGCAGTTGGTTACTAGGGTGCAGCTTACTAACGCCCAAGATGCCGAAGAGCTCCTAGCCCTGAGAGGCACTGTCGAAGGGATTTCCGTCTCCCTTGGGGAGAAGACTGCCGAGCTTCAACAAGTGAAAATCCAACTGGCGCTCGAGCGGAAGGCCGTCGCGGATGCAGAGGCAGAGTCCGAAGTTCTGCGGAAGCGGCGTCGAGAAGCGGAGGCAGAGAGCCGACATCTTCGTCAGACGCTCCAGGATACGCTGCGGAAGAAGGAAGAACTAGAAGAAGCAGTGGAGAACCTGAGGCAGTCCTGGTTGAGGGATGGAGGTGATAACCCTAGGTCGGAGGGAGCAGGACCTCCTTAGAGCTCTTTTGTAGTCACCCCCTTTTTGTAGCTGCTTTTTTCTTGTCGTTTTGTCCCTCTTTCCCTGGCCGTCCTGGCCCTGTAGTACATATATCGGAAATGAAGAAAAAGCACTTTGTGTTACCTTGTCCACGCGTAGCACCGATATTGTCGTCCGTTGACCCTTTCTCGTCGTTTGGCCTGTTTGGCTTAGAGGTCGTCGTGGGAAGGGGCTCTTCCCTTCCATCCGATCTCATCATGTGGCCAAGTATCGCCACCATTTTTAACCCTTGCTGGCGAAGTAGCGGATGGAGCCCGGCTTCCTTAGGAGTCCGGGCGAAGTCTTTCTTGGCGGCGAAACCCGGTTCCCGTAGGAGTCTGGGTGAAGTCTTCCTTGGCGGTGGAACTCGGCTCCCGTAGGAGTCCGGGTGAAGCTTCCTTGGCGGCGGAACCCGGCTCCCGTAGGAGTCCGGGTGAAGCTTCCTTGGCGGCGGAACCCGACTCCCGTAGGAGTCCGGGTGAAGCTTCCTTGGCGGTGGAAGCCGGCTCCCGTAGGAGTCCGGGTGAAGCTTCCTTGGCGGTGGAACCCGACTCCCGTAGGAGTCCGGACCTTCCATTTTGCTTGAGCCGGTGCGAGGTTCTCGTTATCAGCCTGGCTTGTGGGGGCGCGTTAGGGTGCTGTAAGGCCTCTCCCCCCTCCGGTCTAAAAGAACCGGGCCTTCAACTTTGCTCATGTCAGGACGAGGTTCTCCTCCTGTTCCTGACATGGCTGTGGGGGCACATCAGGGCGTTGCAAGGCCTCTCCCCCCATCCGGTCTAAAAGAACCGGGCCTTTGACTTTGCTCATGTTAGGGCGAGGTTTTCCTCCTGTCCCTAACAAGGCTGTGGGGGCACATTAGGACGTTGTGAGGCCTCTCCCCCCATCCGGTCTAAAAGAACCGAGCCTTTGACTTTGCTCATGTTAGGGCGAGGTTTTCCTCCTGTCCCTAACAAGGCTGTGGGGGCACATTAGGGCGTTGTGAGGCCTCTCCCCCCATCCGGTCTAAAAGAATCGGGCCTTTGACTTTGCTCATGTCAGGATGAGGTTCTCCTCCTGTTCCTGACATGGCTGTGTTTTTGGAGGAATCATATCCAGTCATAATACATCCACGCTAGGTGGGAGGAGCATGTTAGCTAAAAAGAAAAGTAGATTCAAAGCGAAATAGTAAGCGATACATTTACAGTATTCCCGCTCCTTCTTGAGGCCCTCCGGTGATGGAGTCGATGGTCCCGATGGGCGGCCGGTCCTCGGGCTGCTCCTCCCTTTTCTGTGGTTCAGGCAGCAGGAGGGCTCTTGGCCGGTCTCTTCTATCCTCAGGCCTGCGGCAGATGAATCTGTCGAGTCGACCTCGCCGAATGAGCTCCTCGATCTCGTCCTGGAGCTGGATGCATTCCTCCGTGTCGTGGCCGTGGTCGCGATGGTAGAGGCAGAACTTGTTGGGGTTGCGCTTCCCGGGGTGTGTGCGCATCCTCTCCGGCCTAGGGAGCTGCTCCCTGACCTCCATCAGCACCTGGGCCTTCAAGGCGTTGAGGGGGGCGTAGTTGCAGAATTTCCCTGGCGGGGAACCCCATCGAAACCTGTTGTCCGGGCTTCTCTGCCTGCGTGCCCGGGGGGGAGTATGGGCGCGCTTATGTTCAGAAGGGGATCGGGAGCGAGGTCGGGCTTCCTTTGGCCTCTTCTCAACTGCGGGCTTACCAGAATCTCCCGCCTGACGCTCCCTCACAGTCTCTTCGTCCTTCATTTTGAAGGCCTCTTCTGCTCGGGTGTATCCTTCAGCCCGAGCCAGCAGATCAGCAAAATTCCTGGGGTACTTCTTCTCCAGGGAGTATAAGAGATCATTCTTCTGAAGGCCACCTTTCAGGGCAGCCATGGCAACTGACTGGTCCAAGTTTCGGACCTCCAACACCGCGATGTTGAAGCGGTTGACGTAGGCCCGTATGGACTTCCCTTCCCTCTGCTTGATGTTGATGAGGGACTCCGAACCTTTCCGGGGACGTCGGCTGCTGACAAAATGGGCCACGAATTGGTGGCTCATTTGATCAAAGGAGAATATGGTACCCGGCTTCAGAGTCGAGTACCAGTTCCTTGCTGCTCCCTTCAAAGTAGATGGAAAAGCCCGGCACAAGATGGCGTCGGGAGCACCATGAAGCAGCATCATCGTTCGGAAGGCCTCCAGATTATCAACCGGGTCCGACGTCCCGTCGTAGCTTTCGAACTGGGGAAGCTTGAAATTCGACGGGATCGGTTCCTGCATAATCATTTGGGAGAAGGGAGGGTCAGTGCAAATATCCTCACCATAAGCGGGAGGCGCGTGACGGAGTTCTTCGATCCGCCGGTTCATCTCCTGGAGCCTTCGGTCCAGGAAATCCTCTCGACTTCGAGTCTCGAGGGTCCTTTGGCAGAACGGGGGCAGGGATCTTCCAGGGGTGGAGTCGTGGTCCGATTGAGGGCTCTCTACCCTCGGATTTGCCTTCCCAGGAAGGACGGGGCGGCTGGCCCAGGTGGCCCGCCCCACCGCCGGGTTCTGGCATTCCGGAGATGCCCCCTCCGGATGCGCCGACACCTGCGGTGGCTGCTGCTGCATTGCTTGTACGGCTTCGACGAGGCCCTTGACCTGCTGCGCCAGCAAGTCAAACTGCTCCGCGCCGACTACCATCGCCGGAGGGGGAGGAGGAGGAGGCTGAGAAACGGGAGGGGAGGCCGGAGCCTGAGATCTGGCCGCGGAGGTCGTGGACCGCCGGGTGGACGCCCTGCGCGGAGGCATCGGGTGTCGATCTTGCGGGGGGGGGATTAGGAGTGGATGACGGAGAAACGGTCGGAGGCAGCTCCATTGAACACTCCTTTAAGAACAAGGGTGCTGCGAAGACACAGGCCCCTTCCTCTAGCGTCAATCCTGTTGGTGCAAAAATCCGCTTGCGTCAGAGAAACTGGAGTCGGGGAAGCCGCGATCGCCGTCGGGACCTGCAAGGGAAGTCTAAACCGGAGGTGGGGTTGCTCCGGCAAGACCCTCCGACGCTCAAGTCAGTTCTCTGCCTCAACAAGAATGGAGTGCTCGAATGAAGAATTTAGCAGAGTTTTGAGATAAGGAAAATGAGCTTAAAGAATAACGTATCTGGGTCTCCCTTTTATAGGCGGAGGAGGCAACGGATTGATGGCGACGTTTGTAACCGCCTGGTAGTGGGCTGCCCATGGTCAGGGGGAATTGATTGCAGAAGATGGTGGAGTAGACACGTGGCCATCACCGCGGCCCGCCACGTGGAATCTGTTATGAGGGGTGGAGCAGCGTCCGTTGTCGTGACTTGCCAGCGGATAGGAGAATCGCATGGTATCCATCGTAGGAGGTGGAGCAGGTTCGTGGCCGTTACTGTGGCCTGCCAGGGGATAGTGGAGCTGTGCGGAATCCGCCACAGGAAGTGGAGCAGGGTGGCGATGGTTACTGCGGCCTGTCAGGGGGCGTGGATCTGTCGATTGAAGCTCGACAGCGGCCGGAGCCCGATTTCTATTGAGGTCCGGGAGAGGTCCTCCTGGCGGTTGGGGTCGTGGGTGGAGCCCGGCTCCCGGGGGAGTCCGGGCGGAACCCTCTGGGAGCCGAAGTTGCGGGCGGAACTCGGCTCTCGTAGGAGTCCGGGCGGAGTCTGCTTGCGGCTGTAGTCATTGGCGTCGGAGATGAAGCTCGGCTCCCTCAAGAGCACGGGTGAAGTCTTCCTGCAATTTAAAATTAAAGGCGAAGTCCGGCTCTCGTAGGAGTCCGGATGGAGCTTACCAGCAGTTGAAACTGAGGGCGGAGCCCGGCTCCGGTAGGAGTCCGGGCGGAGCTGCGCTGCTGTCGGTGGTGGAGCCCGGCTCCTGTAGGAGTCGGGGCGGAGCTGCATCGCTGTCGGCGGTGGGGCCCGGCTCCCGCAGGAGTCCGGGCGGAGCTGCATCGCTGTCGGCGGTGGAGCCCGGCTCCCGTAGGAGTCCGGGTAGAGCTGCGCTTGCTGTCGGCGGTGGAGCCCGGCTCCCGTAGGAGTCCGGGCGGAGCTGCGCTGCAATCAAAGTTAAGGGTGAAGCCCGGCTCCCGTAGGAGTCCGGACGAAGCTTACCAGCAGCTGATATTGAAGTCGGAGCCCGGCTCCTGTAGGAGTCCGGGCGGAGCTGCGCCGCTGTCGGCGGTGGAGCCCGGCTCCCGTAGGAGTCGGGGCGGAACTGCGTCGCTGTCGGCGGTGGAGCCCGGCTCTCGTAGGAGTCCGGGCGGAGCTGCGCTTGCTGTCGGTGGTGGAGCTCGGCTCCCGTTGGAGTCCGGGCGGAGCTGCGCTGCAATCAAAGTTAAGGGTGAAGTCCGGCTCCCGTAGGAGTCCGGACGAAGCTTACCAGCAGCTGATATTGAGGTCGGAGCCCGGCTCCCGTAGGAGTCCGGGCGGAGCTGCGCCGCTGTCGGCGGTGGAGCCCGGCTCCCGTAGGAGTCAGGGCGGAACTGCGTCGCTGTCGGCGGTGGAGCCCGGCTCCCGTAGGAGCCTGGGCGGAGCTGTGCTGATGTCGGCGGTGGAGCCCAGCTCCCATAGGAGCCCGAGCGGAGTTGTACTGAAGTTGGTGGTGGAGCCCAGCTCCCGTAGGAGCCCGGGCGGAGCTGTGCTGATGTCGGCGGTGGAGCCCGGCTCCCGTAGGAGCCCGGGCGGAGCTGTGCTGCTCGAAGTCGGCGGTGGAGCCCAGCTCCCGTAGGAGCCCGGGCGGAGCTGTGCTGATGTCGGCGGTGGAGCCCGGCTCCCGTAGGAGCCCGGGCGGAGCTGTGCTGCTCGAAGTCAGCACAGCTCCGCTCGGGCTCCTACGGGAGCTGGGCTCCACCGCCGACTTCGAGCAGCACAGCTCCGCCCGGGCTCCTACGGGAGCCGGGCTCCACCGCCGACATCAGCACAGCTCCGCCCGGGCTCCTACGGGAGCTGGGCTCCACCGCCGACTTCGAGCAGCACAGCTCTGCCCGGGCTCCTACGGGAGCCGGGCTCCACCGCCGACATCAGCACAGCTCCGCCCGGGCTCCTACGGGAGCTGGGCTCCACCGCCGACTTCAGCACAGCTCCGCCCGGGCTCCTACGGGAGCCGGGCTCCACTGCCGACATCAGCACAGCTCCGCCGAGCTCCTACGGGAGCCGGGCTCCACCGCTGATAGCGACGCAGTTCCGCCCCGACTCCTACGGGAGCCGGGCTCCACCGCCGACAGCGGCGCAGCTCCGCCCGGACTCCTACGGGAGCCGGGCTCCGACCTCAATATCAGCTGCTGGTAAGCTTCGTCCGGACTCCTACGGGAGCCGGACTTCACCCTTAACTTTGATTGCAGCGCAGCTCCGCCCGGACTCCTACGGGAGCCGGGCTCCACCGCCGACAGCAAGCGCAGCTCCGCCCGGACTCCTACAAAAGCCGGGCTCCACCGCCGACAGTGACGCAGTTCCGCCCCGACTCCTACGGGAGCCGGGCTCCACCGCCGACAGCAGCGCAGCTCCACCCGAACTCCTACGGGAGCCGGGCTTCGACTTCAATATCAGCTGCTGGTAAGCTTCGTCCGGACTCCTACGGGAGCCGGGCTTCACCCTTAACTTTGATTGCAGTGCAGCTCCGCCCGGACTCCTACGGGAACCGGGCTCCACCGCCGACAGCAAGCGCAGCTCCGCCCGGACTCCTACGGGAGTCGGGCTCCACCGCCGACAGCGACGCAGCTCCGCCCGGACTCCTGCGGGAGCCGGGCCCCACCGCCGACAGCGACGCAGCTCCGCCCCGACTCCTACAGGAGCCGGGCTCCACCACCGATAGCAGCACAGCTCCGCCCGGACTCCTACGGGAGCCGGGCTCCGCCCTCAGTTTCAACTGCTGGTAAGCTCCATCCGGACTCCTACGAGAGCCGGACTTCGCCTTTAATTTTAAATTACAGGAAGACTTCGCCCGTGCTCTTGAGGGAGCCGAGCTTCATCTCCGACGCCAACGACTACAGCCGCAAGCAGACTTCGCCCGGACTCCTACGAGAGCTGGGTTCCGCCCGCAACTTCGGCTCCCAGAGGGTTCCGCCCGGACTCCCCCGGGAGCCGGGCTCCACCCACGACCCCAACCGCCAGGAGGACCTCTCCCGGACCTCAACAGAAACTGGGCTCCGGCCGCTGCCGAGCTTCAATCGACAGATCCACGCCCCCTGACAGGCCGCAGTAACCATCGCCACCCTGCTCCACTTCCTATGGCGGATTCCGCACAGCTCCACTATCCCCTGGCAGGCCACAGTAACGGCCACAAACCTGCTCCACCTCCTGCGATGGATACCATGCGATTCTCCTATCCGCTGGCAAGTCACGACAACGGACGCTGCTCCACCCCTCATAACAGATTCCACGTGGCGGGCCACGGTGATGGCCACGTGTCTGCTCCACCATCTTCCGCAATCAATTCCCCCTGACCATGGGCGGCCCACTACCAGGCGGTTACAAACGTCGCCATCAATCCGTTGCCTCCTCCGCCTATAAAAGGGAGACCCAGATACGTTATTCTTTAAGCTCATTTTCCTTATGTCAAAACTCTGCTAAATTCTCCGTTCGAGCACTCCATTCTTGTTGAGGCAGAGAACTGACTTGAGCGTCGGAGGGTCTTGCCGGAGCAACCCCACCTCCGGTTTAGACTTCCCTTGTAGGTCCCGACGGCGACCGCGGCTTCCCCGACTCCAGTTTCTCTGGCGCAAGCGGATTTTTGCACCAACACACATTATATTTCAACCTTTTAAATCCATCACATGGATTATCTTGATCAAGATTTTACTGAATTGAAATATACTGATGCATAACTCCTATTTATTCAAAGGGGTGAATTCCATCTTGACACATGCACTAACTTGATAAGTACTTGACTACACCCAGTAACCTTCCATCATTGAATTAAAAATTCAGATGGTCCGATATCAAAGTACAGTGTGTTGCTTATAAGTCACTGTGGTGATCTCAGGTCAGAGGGACACTTATATCCATATCCTTCGTGAGCTACTCTTGACGGTAGAGTGCTTTGCAATCAATCACGTTCGATGCGAATATGCTCCTACATTCCACCTGCATGCCATATCAGTGTCTTCACACTCCTTGGTTAAGAGGACAACCAACCTATATGGCACACAATGATCTATATTCGACATTGCTATCATCCTATTAACAGCATATCATTTGATCATGAACATGATTTAAGGACTAAATGATAAATCTTTCTTTGTCAATTAAACATAGTCCTAAGGACTTCATCACAACACAGGAGTTCAAAAAAGATGGACAAAATGTGATGAAAAATTAAATAATTTTTATTAATAAAAATTTATATATATTTTACAAATATATAACAGACTGATGATTGATTTTGGGATATAATTTCTAATAGGTTGGATTAAGTTTGACTTCGAATTGGTTTGAAATCAAGCTTAAATCAAGAGTCCAAGTTTTGTGAGACTCTATCTAGCCACCAACCAACCTACTTCTCATGTGCAAAATAAATTTTTGTTTGATGTTTTTAGCACCAATCTAAGTTGTGTCATCCTCTTTTCTGAGTCCCTTATGTGTGGATTAAATTTGGTTTAAAAAAGAGTTCAAATTTGATTTGAATTTGTGATAAGATCAAAGGCTATTTGAAGCTGAATCATATTATCCAATCTCTACATAGGACACCACCTTAAAAGGGGATGACTTTTTGTGTGCCAAACCACTTCAAATTTGGCATGAGAAAACCTCAAAGAGTGTGTGAGAAATTTGAGAGAGAGGGGTGGGTGTCCGTGTGTGAGTACAAGAGGAAGAAGATCCTCTTTGGGGTATGAGATCTAGGGTGGGGTTCTAGGATTTTCTAGTTCCAATTTTATGAGAGAGAAAAATAAAAAGTGTTTTATTTTTCTTCTTCCATGCCATCTCTTCCTTGAAAAGCTCTTTCTTTTGATCTGGAGATATCCATTTGATCTAAAGAACAGAGTCACCATTAGTCATCCAGAGCCTTCATCACGAGCTAGCACTCCCGAAAAGGATGATCTGTTCGGTGCTTCGAGTGGATCACCTGTAGAGGCCGGACACGCTGTGCAACTGCTCGATATTAGAAAGGACCTCCTACCATATATATCAACAGTGGTGATCATTGATCCATGATCAGGTAATGGGTTCTAAACTCATCAGATCAGATCTAAGTGTTAGATCTGATTCAAGACATCGATATGATCGATGCAATGTTTTGCTTCAAATTTGATTTTTTTATACAATATTTTTATGTCATAGATCCTTAAAAAGGCAGTTTAAATCTGATCTAAAGTATGTATAGGAGATTAAATAGTTTAATCTACTACTTTCGCTATAAAAATTTTAAAAATATACATGCTTGATTGCTGTCGTAGGCGGTCAAGAATAAAAACCAACTCAAACTATATAGATAGGGTGAGTAAGGATCATTTTCACGAGGATCTAGGGTGATTATCTTTTTCTTTTAAAAAGAAATAAAAAGAAAATTGATTGTAGAAAGATTAACAAGAAATAGAATAGCAAAAAAAATCAAAAGTATAAATTAAATTATGAAAGAAAATAATTCAGAGAAATAATCTAGGAATTCTGAATCCACCATACAAAGAGATTTATTTTCTTCTTTTTTTCTATATTATAATATTTAATTCTTGTAATTATGGTATTAGTATAGTTTATCTCTCAGGGATACGAACTGTATCAGTAGATCACAACTTGTCCTGTTGGAGTATAAACTATCTAAATTCAATTACAAGATCTAAGATTCAATCTAACATACCACGATCTATCTCTTCAAAGTACGTACCGTATCCAGGGATCACGGCACGTCAATAGAGGGTATAGGCTGTGTAGGCTGGATCAATACCTCAAAAAAAAATAAAAAGATATAAAATAAAAGTATAATTTTATTACATAAAAATTAAATACAAAAAGAAAAAAATAAAAACTTATTTACAGGCTTCATCATATTCCTAGATTGAAGGGATTTAGCCACGCATCAAGCTCTCTAGCTCCATAATCTCCTAATATTTGATCCCTAAAGCTCTTTGAATATTTTTCTTTATATTTTTCTTACTTTTTCTCTGATTTTTTCTCCTTCAAAGCTTATTCCCAGACCTCCTATTTATAGATAATTTTTTCATATTTTTTTGATCACAAAAGGAGTCCTAAAACCTTTAGAAAATGTATTAATCTTCTAAAAATTTTTCTGGCCGTCGGATCAAGCTTGGACCGCCCAGATCAGCTCAAAAATCAGAGTTATAATCCTTATCAGGGTCGGATCAAATGTCAGCCATCCGATCTGGGTTCTGATGAAGTTCTGGCCGTCAGATCGTGCAAAAGAGTCCTTAACACAGTCGGGAGTGATAACAGCCATTGGATCGCATGATGGATTGCTTCTGGGCCGTCGGATCGTGCAAAAGAGTCCTATTCAAAGTCGGTAACGAATTTGAACCGTCGGATCTGGGTCGGATTAAATCTCAGCCGTTGGATCGCACCCAGGATCTTTCTCTCGCTGTGAGCCGTGCTTGTGGACCGCGTAACTATTCCTGTGGACCGCACCCTGGCTCTGTGGACTGATCGACCGATCCATTGTGCATCGGAGGTAATATTTTTTATTTTTTTAGGATATTTTAGCTCTATTTTAGCTTCAATTTTTATCTGAAAAATTAGAAAAAATATGTATTAAATTCTTCAAAAATTTCTCTTCATTTTGATGCTTAAATTACTCTATTAAATTAATATCTATTTTTCATAAATATGCTCTAATTTTATATTTTTTTCAAAATTATTTATTTTTTAAAAAAATTAATAAATTCTTGAAATTAAAGTTTTTAAGAAGATGTTAGCATCATAAATTATCAAAAATATCTCTAATAAATATAAAAATATACTACTTATCACACTCTCCAACTTAAACTTTGCTCATCCTCGAGTAAAGAAAGAATTTAGATTTAAATACTATTTAACTTAAAGTCTCAAATTTTACCAAATAATTTTAAAAAGGCCACTAATGTACAGTAGAACATGAGTGAGGTATGTCATTGGAGTATTAATACTAGTCAATATGAGAGTTAAACTAAGAGCACTAAACTTTTTTTGAACTTTTCTAAATTATCGCTACCTTAATCTCTAAATTATTAACCTTCATATGGACAAGTATATTGTTACTTCTGTCCTTCATTTATTGATTGATTTTAATTTTTTTTTTTTCTTTTTAACATTGTACTGCTATTGAGTGTCTTAACCCTTTAAGCTTTCTGTTTGACCCACGTAGCGAGTTTTCAGTCAATGACTCCCAAACCAAATGGCTTTAGGGCACTTGGTATAAAATATCCCTTGAACTTACTTGCTCGAATCAAATAGGCTACGAGTTAAAACTAGCTTTACAACAAAGTTTTTTTTTATTATTATTTTTTTTATATATGAAGAAACATATAGTTATCTTACACAAGTCCATAAGAAGTTATCTCTTCTTTGATGCTGGTAGAAAAATTTAGAAATGCTCAAAGAAAACTGTTTAAGTTCTAAACTTAACTCTTTATTGAGTTTTCTTAATACTTGATCCCTCAATATCTCACAACTCTCTAGTCTGTACATCAATTTTTTTTTAAAATATGCTTGGTTTAACTCAATTCTTAAATGTAATCTGGTGCTTAAATGCTAAATACTAACTTACTTGAGGACTTTTAAAAATAATTTTTTTTAAATATTTTAAAAATATTTTTCCCCTCAATTTAATCGGCATTATCTTCAATAGAGTAGAAAAAATGAACGGTGCATAAAAAGAGAAAGAAAAAGGAGGAATGTCACCAGATCCAAAAGCTTTTTTCAAAATTGGTGCTTCTCCTATTTTAGCCAATATTGCCTTCAAATCCATACAAAGCAAGCCTTGATTAACCTGAACATAATGCAAAAGAAAGTAAAAGCAAAAACTAAAAACTGGGTTGCCTCCCAGAAAGCGTTAAGTTTAACATCTTCAGCCAGATGCTAAAAGAGTGCCTATCCTATTCCTGTCCGAATCTTAACATGAGTCTGTAATTCTCTACATGATTCAGGCTCTTCCTCAAGGTATTTTCTATTTGGGACCATTATATGACTCATTCTCTTGATAACTAACAATTCTTCCTTTATAATTAGATCTAGGTATAACTTAAGTACTAGTCGGGGTTTTAAGAGATCTAGATCTATATACTCGATATGCTGAGGAAGTGTTTCTGGATCTTCTATTATTACCTCTTCCTTTTTAAGCAGAGATTCAACCAGTGTCATGAGGGGTTCAACAATTAATTTTAGGTTTAGTTGAGTGTAATGGTCACTAGGTGTGGATACCTCATTATTATCAACTTCGGATATCTCCTCCAGTTCCTCAGACCTGAATGTTTTCAACTGATTGAACTGGTCTTTAAGTTCTAGACCATTCTGAGCTCTAGGGTCATCCTCTAGTTGGCTTGATAATTTACCCTCTTCTAGTTTACTAACCGCTATAGTTGATTAGCCCAATTGTTTAAATAATTGGTCAGTAGTTTGCATAAAATTATTGAGGGTATTTTTAATATTTGAGGTTGATTGCGCTAAGATATCTAGACTCTTTTCTAATGTGTTGACTCCTTCCTCAGGATCTAAACCTGGTTGATCATTCAGTGTTTGGTTGGGCCATAGATAGGGTTGATAAAAATTATGGGCTCCTAATATTGCATCTTGTGACCATATAAAATTGGGATGACCTTTAGACCCTGGGTTATAGATTGGTGCATAAGGTTCATTTATGTAGCTTTCATTGAATGCACTCTCCTGTATGAGCTCAGTTTGGGTTGGGTTCATCAAATAAGGATACTCCTCCACAACATGATCTGGTGCATCACATCCTATGCACATGGGTGCTAGCACTTGATTAAATTGGATATGTCTTTTGAATTCTAAGGCTTCAATTCTATTGGTCAAAGTTGCAATTCTAGTATCTTCAAATTCTCTTGAATAAATGTATGCATTTTCAATTTCAGTGGATGTAGGATGCATATTAATCATTTGAGAATCAATTGTAAAATTATTATTTGAGGATCTAATTCTAGACGGTTGGACAGAGCTAATCGAATAACATAGGTCCAACAGAGTTCTAGGTTATCTATTGGAATCCATTTCTTTCTCAGTAACCTTATAGGTTTGTAGATTTTAGATTGTGTCTGACAATTTTCATTTTATCCCAGTAGAATTTTTTTTTTTAATTTTTAATTTTTTTTTAATTTTTAATTTTTTTTTAATTTTAATATATGAGAGAAAAAGAGGAGAAGAAGAAGAGTTCTAGAGATGAGAGTCCTAAGGAGTCCTAAATCTAGAGATGTTAGAGAAGAGTATTTTAATTAGGGTTAAAGTTTGTAGGTTAGTAATCACATTATGCAATCAATCCTAGCTAAGGGTAACCCTAGATCTAGACAGCTCCTAACTTGTTAAGGTTGTCTTTGAGCATTCCAGGTAAAAGACTAGCCACTCAACTGGCCAGGTAAGTGTAAGGTCGGTGGGGGTCCCCCCTGTTGCTTTCCTTAGACACCAACTGAGTTGGTCAGGTAAGCGAACGGAACCAATTAAATAACCACCTTCTTTTAGGACGTAGTCCTTGATCCACTTTTCTATACACCAGTCAAACTGACTAACCCTAACCCGATCTTACTCTTAGGATCCCTTGTTCTATTGAGCTCGAAAGTCCTTAGGGGCCAACGTCTAATTGATTTTAAGTTAAGGTTTAGGTCAATGCAATATGCAGGATGGTGGTTTGTGGGCCAAGGAGGGGTGATGAAATCTCCACCTTATTTTGTTTAGGGTTTGTACCCTTAAGATATTTTATGGACTTATGTAATGCAAGAAGAAAAGATGACCAGATTTGATAATTAGTTAAGAGTAAATTGATTTATTTTATTTTTTAGATTTTGTGATTAAGTATCTAATTCCTTGAGTAGATTATGAGGTGTCAATGTAGATAATTTTTTTTTAAATTTTTTTTGAAAGAAAATAAGTTTGACTAAGGAACTAGGTAAGTTAGAAAGAAACTAAGAAAGAAATTTTTTTTTTTAAAAAAAAAAATAATCGTGCCTAGATCTCCGGCAACGGCGCCAAAATTTGATCGCTATCATAGGTGGTCAAGAATAAAAACCAACTCAAACTATATAGATAAGGTGAGTAGGGATCATTTCCACGAGGATCTAGGATGATTATCTTTTTCTTTTAAGAAGAAATAAAAAGAAAATTGATTGTAGAAGGATTAACAAGAAATAGAATAGCAAAAAAAAATCAAAAGTATAAATTAAATTATGAAAGAAAATAATTCAGAGAAATAATCCAGAAATTCTGAATCCACCATGCAAAGAGATTTATTTTCTTCTTTTTTTCTATATTATAATATTTAATTCTTGTAATTATGGTATTAGTATAGTTTATCTCTAAGGGATACGAACTGTATCAGTAGATCAAACTCATCCTGTTGGAGTATAAACTATCTAAATTTAATTACAAAATCATAGATTCAATTTAATATACCACGATCTATCTCTTCAAAGCACGTACCGTATCCAGGGATCACGGTACATCAATAGAGGGTATAGGGTGTAGGCTGGATCAATACCTCAAAAGAAAATAAAAAGATATTTAATAAAAGCACAATTTTATTGCATAAAAATTAAATACAAAAAGAAGAAATAAAAATCCGTTTACAGGCTTCATCATATTCTTGGATTGAAGGGATTTAGCCATGCATCAAGCTCTCTAGCTCCATAATCTCCTAATATTTGATCCCTAAAGCTCTTTGAATTTTTTTCTCTATTTTTTCCTTACTTTTTCTCTGATTTTTTCTCCTTCAAAGCTTATTCCTGGACCCCCTATTTATAGGTAATTTTTTCATATTTTTCTGATCACAAAAGGAGTTCTAAAACCCTTAGAAAATGTATTAATCTTCTATGAATTTTTCTGGCCGTCGGATCAAGCTTGGACCGCCCAGATCAGCTCAAAAATCAGAGTTATAATCCTTATCAGGGTCGAATCAAATGTCAGCCATCCAATCTGGGTTCTGATGAACTTCTGACCATCGGATCGCGTAAAAGAGTCCTTAACACAGTCGGGAGCGGTAACAGCCGTTGGATCCAATGATGGATTGCTTCTGGGTCGTCGGATCACGCAAAAGAGTCCTATTCAAAGTCGGCAACGAGTCTGAACCGTCGGATCTGGATCGGATTAAATCTCAGCCATTGGATCGCACCCAAGATCTTTCTTTCGCTGTGAGCTACACCTGTGGACCACATAACTATTCCTGTGGACCGCACCCTGGCTCTGTGAACCGACCGACCGGTCCACCGTGCACTAGAGGTAATATTTTTTATTTTTTTAGGATATTTTAGCTCCATTTTCACTCCAATTTTTATCTAAAAAATTGGAAAAAATATGCATTAAATTTTTCAAAATTTTTTTTTCATTTTGATGCTTAAATTACTCAATTAAATTAATATCTATTTTTCATAAATATGTTCTAATTTCATATTTTTTAAAAATTATTTATTTTTTTTAAAAAATTTAATAAATTCTTGAAATTAGGATTTTTAAGAAGATGTTAGCATCATAAATTATCAAAAATATCTCCAATAAATATAAAAATATACTACTTATCAATGCTTGAACTGCTTATTTTCCAACAATGGTGTCAAAGCTTTGATTTCTTATGACATAAATTTTTTACATAAATCTAATATTAATCTGATTTTAATTATTTAAATTAGATTTAAATAATTAATTTAAAATCTAAGTAGTGTTGTAATCTGATTGGGTAGATCCTCATAGTCATCCAATCATTGGAGAAATCAAAATTTTGTAGCCCTATTTATCCATTCGATGGGATCTCCTATAGTGTGTAGAGATGCTGTGCGGTCTTTTTCATGATGATGAACAATAAAAAAAAATTAAAATTTTATTTTAGATCTGAAATAATGTATCTTAGATATAAAATTAGGATTTTGATCATTGGATGATTGTTTATAAAAATATTTTATAAAAACTAAAAATTATTTTCAAACACTGAATCTGAACCCATGTCAGTCCAAAACTTAATTGAAAATTAAGTGATCTAGATTTGAGAATAAAAAATTTAAGACATCAATTTTATAATTCATGGGTTAATGGGTTAGCTCCAGTCAAGTCCATTTAATTGGGTTAGACCTAGGATTAGAAATCATTGATAATGGATCATATTAGTAATTGATTAAATCTAATTAAGAGTTAATTCTGATTTGATCAATTTCTTCCTTGATCAATTTTCAATAGTTGTAGTTGGTCCAGTCCATATCTTTGATTAGATCAAGATGGATCTTGATCATAGCTCCGTGGTCGAACGCAAGTCTATAAGTTGATCAAATTGAAGCTGATTAATTAGTTGGTGTCTAAGGTAAGTTTGACAGTCTTAATCAGTGGTTACTAATTGGGAGCTACTCACATAGATTGAGTCTATGATGAGTTAATGGCATATCCCTCTCACCAATCTTATTTATCTGGCCAATATGTTCAATCATATTTTGATTAGATCACTTAATGATTGGGCTTGACCCATGCTAACTAGAAAATCTGTATGACTGATTTAGGTGCTCCTAGTCCAACTTATTTTGAGTCCTCTTCATGACTTAGTGAAGTCAGTGGGAGGATTATGACTCGTTGGGTGGACCAAATTAAACCTAATCTCTTTTAATCTGACTTGATGAAGTTAGTGAGAGGATTAAGAATAACTAATCGAGTCTTATCTCATCTATCAACTCAATTAATTAAATCCTCTAAAATTATTAAGTCTCTAAAAATAAATTAGTTATGGAGATAACTAGATCATAGCCTCCCATTATGTTGAGTGATAATAGGTCCAATAGTTGGATGATCATTGGACGGTCCAAAGGCCTGATGCTCATCTGCTATTGAAATTATCATTTATAATATGATGACTCAGTCGAGTCTCTCTTATGAGTGATCAGGATGACCGACCAAAGTGTGGTTTAATCATTTGTGGTTTGATTTTTGAGTATGATTATGGTAATGGTTCGACCTAACCAGACCTCTCAGTGGAGGCCAAAGCCTACTGTTAGGACCCTGGGGCAAAATCAATTATTAAAAATTATTTATTGAAATAATTGGTTAAGAACCTACCCATAGATATACATGGGTGAGCCGATCAAAATCAGACTCATATGCAACTGTGTGGATTCTAGTACCCACTAGGGAATAGGGTAATTCCTCGAATTGGAGGTAGAGGCTACTAATTCTTTCAAAATAGTGGAAGAACTTTTAGACTAAAATCCATATCTTTAGGCTTAATCGATTTATATACTAATTAGATTTTAGTTTTTCTTTTGCAGTTATGACCACCAATTTGTCGCTCTAATCACTGTTAGACAGTGATAAATTGAGAGGATTCAATTTCGATAGCTGGTATCGAAAATTGAAGATAGTCTTGGAGCATGAGCGGATCTTGAATGTGCTGATGGATCCGATACCTGAGGAGCCAGCTCCCAATGCTCATGGTGCGGTTCAAGATACTTACTTGAAGTGGCTCAACGACCGCATCATGGTACATTGTATTATGCAAGTGGCTATAAACGACAAGTTCAGTCATAAATTCGAGGAAGCTCAATCAGAAGAAATGCTCAAAGTGTTGAACAATTCTTTTGGCACTCCCAATGATGTTGAGTGACACATGACCAGTTGTGCCATTTTCAATGCCAAGATGAAGGAGGGGGCATCGATAATCGATCATATATTGTACATAATCAAATAAATCGAGCATCTCAGCAAGCTCGACTTTTTCTGGCATGAACAGCTTGAGAAAGATGTGATTTTAAATTTCTTGCTGAAGTCCTACTTACCATTTTTCAGTCATTATCGAATAACGAAGCCTGTAGTAAACTACCACGGTCTATTGGGGTTGCTACAGACTTGTGAGAAAGATCACCAACTCTACAAGGAGACGGTGAATATAGTGGGAGCATCTTCTTCAAATAGGCATTGTATCTTTAAGAAAGGAAAGAAGAAGATGAAAAATAATGTGCCAAGTGCTGGGGGTCAGATCGTGAAGTCTAAGTTCAAGTCCAACCAGAGTCAGACAGAGTGTTTCTACTATAGAAAGTAGAGTCATTGGAAGAAGAACTATCCTCGATACATTGCTTCCCTTGATCCGAACAGGCCTAAGAAGAAGAAGCAACCAGTTGCTAAGCAAGGTAATTATATGATAACTCCTTGAAACTTCTCAATTTGTGATACAATGACCTGGTTATTAGATACTAGTAGTCCTATTAACGTTTGCAATTCATTGTAGGGACTTCAGATCAGTAGGAGATTTGAAGATGGAGATGTTAGAAAGTTGGGAAGGATACATGTGTAGATTTTGAAAATCTTTTTGATTGCAGTGAAAAAACAATCAGGTTAAACCCTTTAACCCCACATGCATTAGATCTTATCTAATCTTACCCAAGCCTAGGAGAAAAGAATATACATATAATCTAAAAATTAAAATTAGGATGAGATCAAATCTCAATACCTTTGTGCGGATAGAAATTCACCGCTATCGATGATCACTGGTTTGAAGGTCTTTGAGCCGCACACGTATCCGACCTCTATAGATATCCATCAGGATCAACTTTGAATCTTTTTCTCATCATAGATCCTTCTTCTTTAAGTAGGATCTCAGCCTTTAAAATATCGATCAACTCCTTGATCTAGACTGTAGAATCAACTTTTTGGTCTGTAGCCTTTTCTCCTCATTCCTCACCATAGAAGAAGACTCCTCAACTCTTGGCATGTGTAGAAGTGGGACATCCAACTTTCGAGCATTGGAAAGAGAAGAGAGAGAAGGGGTGGCATGGAGAAGGAGAGAGGGAGGGAGATTTGATTTTTAAACAATAAAAATAATTTATGAAACCCTAGGAGACCTTCTCTTTACATAGGCCCTTTCTTGATCCAAATCAGGAATTCAATTAACTTAAAAAGGCACATCCTTATCTCATAAGAAATTCTATCTTTTTAATCTGATTTTTTTCAATAAAATCAGACTTAATTGGTATGTAATCATCCTCCTTTGGCAAGAACATGGGGTGCCCAAGGAATACAGGGTAGGTAGTTGGGGCGCCAACCCTTGGCACCCCATTCTAGGGTTTTAATCCAAGAGAGGGTGCGTGGCCCCTCTCTCTCTCCTCGATGCCAAGCCATAAGAGGGGGTGGGCCCCTCTTATAATATCCAGGGGATTGGTGCCTCCTGGTCCTGCCAAAAAGAGAGGTAGGCACTACCCATCTTTCCAACTATTCAACACACACTTAGAGATAATGAGGAGATAATGAAAAGATAATGAGGAGATAATTTAGCCAACTAATTGATATAATCCAATCCTCTTGGGCTCACAATTAGAAGCTCAATTAAACCCAAATAGATTTAGGTTAGATTCAAGGCTATGGACTTGATCAAATCGAAGTCCCGAAAAGAATTAGGTTTAACCATATGCTAGCATGCTTCTCTTAAATCTAATAGGATTTTAATAAACCCTAATCCAATTAGAACTTCATAAGTCCATTGGCAAATTTAAGATTAAATCTCTTAATGTGTCATCTTATAGGTCTCATTCTATCTGGTAGTGAGATATATTGTGATCTCCATCACAATATCATCGAAACTCTTTTCAATGGATTGGAATATTTCTAATTCTATCCTTCGAAGATCATCGATCATCAAAATGACGTCTGATGAGTCTCACAATCCACCAGTGACACCTAACCGTATATAGTAGCAACCCAGTAGAATGAAAGTATGAATCTTTAGGTGCAGTTATCGTATGATTTAGTTCTTCTATTGTGAGTTCCAACTTGATAAAGGTCATGAAGAACTCATCAGACCCCATCATCAGTCATATGCTGATTGGCTAAACTCGAGTTCATTTGTGAATTTCATAGAAAATTTTTTCTAATATTCACACTTACTTTGACTAAAGACTTTCTAAACTTAGTCTTACAAATCGCATAGGACTTCTGTTTTTCTACCAAGGTCGATAGATTTCATATAGGTGCATCCTACTCCAAATAGTGAACCTGAACCTACTGAAGCCAACATACACAACAAGAACCTGAATGGTTAGGGACCAAGGGAACATGCAGTCAAACTCAGGAGCCTCACTGTGAATAGCTAATGACACCGCAGGTCAAAAGACCACTCACATTACTGCAGCATCGAGAAGACCACTGATGAGTGAGTAGATATCCATATGGTTTCTTATGTTGGTCACGCTCAGTGCAAGTTATTCTCTAACAACCATCCATACTCTCAACCCAGTGTCCCTACACTATAAATCTGAGACTCATTTGCCCACAAGAGAGGTGAACTGTGCATCGATCTTGAATGGATTGATCACTATCCTTCATGACGATCTTTTGATCGAGAATATTTAAAAATTAATCACTAATTAATATATGTCTCAAATTCTCAACACATTGAGAACATACAAAAATCATCTTAGTTAATTTTTAGGATAAATCATGGATAAATAAACATGATTGGAATGAAAAAGTTCTTTATTAATAATAAAAAGTTACAAGTACAAGTTTAAGCCTTGAAATTACAAAATGTGTCAGCCAATAATTGGCTTCTAGGACACAAATCCAACAAACTACCACTTAACCTAAAGTCAATTGGCCATATACCTAAGACCCATCTTCTCAAAATGAGCTTCGAGCTTTTGCTGGCTGAGAGGCTTGGTTAGCGGGTCCGTCACGTTTAGCATGGAGTCGAATCTCTGCACCTCGATGAACTTCTTCTCGAGGTATTTGTGTATGATGTGAACCTGTCGCTCTATATGTTTAAACTTCTGGTGAGATCTAGACTCGTTAGTGAGGGCTATGGTGCTGTTGTTGTTGTAGTGCGATATAATGACATCTGATGGCATCACATCCAGCTCCACAACAAACTTCTTGAACCAAAAAGCTTCCTTAGCAGCTTCAGAGCTGACGATGTACTTGGCTTCCATGGTTGAATCTGTAATGGTCAACTGCTTGAAACTCTTCCAGCTAATCGCACCACCATTACACAAGAAGATACACCCCGATACACCATCAGTCATGAAGTTTGAATTGATGTATCCCTCTACTTTTAGCTCCGATCCTCCACCAAAGATCAACAATAAATCCTTAGTTCTTCTCAAGTACTTAAGGATATTTTTAACAGAAATTCAATATTCTTCACCTAGATTCACCTGATATCTACTCGTGACACTCACGATAAGGGCTATATCAGGTTGTGTACAAAACATGATATACATGATGCTCCCTATTACTGAAGCATAAAGGATCTTGCTCATGCACTGGATCTCCTCAGGTGTCTCGAGACACATCTTCTTGGAGAGATGAATGCTATGTCTAAGGGGCAAAAGATCCCTCTTAGAGTTTTTCATGCTGAACCTCTTCAGCACCTCCTCTATGTACATTTACTGTGAGAGTCCTATCATCCTCTTGGATCTATCTCTATAGATCTTTATACCAAGGATGTAAGAAGCTTCTCCTAGATCTTTTATGGTAAACTCTTTTGACAACCATACTTTAACCGATGTCAGTATGAAAATATCATTTCCAATCAGGAAGATATCATCCATGTACAATATAAGGAATATGACAGTGCTCCCACTAATCTTTTTGTATACACACGGCTCCTCATTTTTTATGAAATCAAATATTTTAATCACATCATTAAAGTGAGTGTTCCAACTCTGAGATGCTTGCTTGAGTCCATATATAGACCTTTGCAGCTTGCAAATCTTGTGATCACTATCACTGGATGTGAAACCCAAAAGCTACTCCATATAGATATCTTCCTCAAGATATCTATTTAGAAAGATAGTTTTCACATCCATCTGTCAAATTTTATAATCATGAAAGGCTGCTATAACAAGCAGAGTATGGATAGATTTCAGCATATCTACGGATGAAAAAGTTTCATGATAGTCAATGCCTTCGCATTGACTATAATCTTTCATGACTAGCTTTGCCTTATATGTCTCTACCTTACCATCCGACTCAATTTTTTTTAGTAAATCTATTTACATCTAATAGGTACAATACATTCTGATGGATCTACTAAGGACCAAATCTGGTTGGAATGCATGAAGTCAATTTCTGACTTCATCGCTTCCACCAATTTTTTGGAGTCTATATCTAACATTGCCTCATCGTAGGTCTTGAGATCATTCCTAATATCCCTATCTCCCACAAAGAACGCTTCCTCTAAATCCTTTGTAAGAATATCTAAGTACCTTTTAGGAGGATGGGAGATCCTACTTGATCTATGAGGTGGAGGAGGTATCACATCTACTGACTCATTATTGGGTTCAGGTTCTTGGACTCGATGCTCTTCAAAGACTTTCTCTTCGAGCTCAATCTTCTTCCCATTGCCTCTATCTTGAACAAACTTCTTTTCTAAGAAGATGGCATAATGGCTTACAAACACATTGTGATCCTCAGAAAGATAGATGTAGTATCCCATGGTTTCCTTAGGATACCCTATAAAGTGAGCCCTAAAGGATCTATTCTTTAAATTGTCCGTCTGCTGTCGCTTGACATAGGCCAGACATCCCCAAATCTTGAGATACCCAAGAGTTAGTTTTCTACCATGCCATAACTCGTATAGTGTGGTAGGAATGGATTTAGAGAGAATCCAAAGATGAATCATAGAAAGCAATGCATGTCCCCAGAGAAAGATAGGAAGGTCTGTGAAGCTCATCATGGATCGCATCATATCTAATAGGGTCTGATTCTTCCTTTTGAATATCCTGTTGAGCTGAGGCATCTCTGGTGGTATCCACTGTGAGACTATATCATTATCCTTGAGATAGTCTCAAAATTTTTTACTAAAGTATTCTCCTTCTCGATCTGATCAAAGAACCTTTATGGGTTTTTCGATCTATTTTTCTATTTCATGTCTGAACTCTATCAATTTTTTAAAGACTTCAGACTTTCAGTGCATCAGATATACAAACCCATACCATAAATAATCATCAGTAAAAGTTATGAAGTATACATAGCCACTCTTGACTTGTACATCGAATAGACCACACATGTCAGTGTGTACTAGGACTAATATCTCAGTGATCCTTTCCTCTTGTCCCATAAAGGATAGCTTGAATATTTTTTCTTGAAGATATGATTTAAAAATTGGATAAGACTCGAAAGTCAATGATCCGAGAAGACCATCTTTCTTTAGTTTGTTGAATCTATCCTCTCCAATATGGCCTAGCCTAAGGTGCCACAGACATTTTTAGCTAATCTTATCTCTAAGTCCTTAGACCCTATGGCATTCACAATTTTCTCATTAATATTTACACTCTCATCCATATGCAAATGATAAAGATCATCCATCAAGAAAGCATGTTCAATAATTTTATTTTTAAAATAAATCAAACACATATCTTTATTGAAATAAAAATTATAATTATCCTATATCAGTACAAATATAGAAATCAAATTCTTACTGACTACAGGTACATAATAATAGTCTTTTAAAATTAAGATAAGTCCTAACAATAATCACAAAGGATAGGTCTTGATAGCCACAGTAGTAACCCTTACTTCATTGCCGACCCGAAGAGTGATTTTGCCTTTCCTCAACCTTCTTACTTCTTTAAGACCCTGCATAGAGTGCACAAATGAGCACTTGATCTAAAATCTGGAACCCAACTAGAAGAAAAGAAAATCGTTAGATTAGTTTCAATAACGAGCATATTAGACATACCTTCAGAAGGCCCATCATTCTTTCTGCTCTTAACAGACGCCAGGTAGGCCGGATAGTTCCTCCTCCAATGGCCTTTGATGTTGCAATGAAAATATTTTCCTTTGAAGGTTGGCCTTCTTCGAAACCTACTTCTTGGGCATGGCCTCGTTCTTTTGCTTATTCACAGGCTTCTTCTTCTTGAAAGAAGATTTTTTTTTAGAGGAAGCCTGCTCCACAGCCAAAACTGTATTCTTTGAACTCTTCAAGATACCCTCTGCTATTACCTGCATATTCAATAATTCGGACAAAGTGCTATCAATTTTATTCATATGGTAGTTCATGATGAACTGTCCATATGAATCAGAAAGAGACTAGAGGATCAGATCCACCTACAATTCTTTATCCATGTTCATATTGAGCTTTTGAAGCTCCTCGCTGTCCTTGATCATTGTCAAACAATGATCATTGACGAATTGCGCATCACGCATCTTCGCTCTAAAAAATCTTTGGGAGACCTCAAAGCAAGTTATGCAACTCTGCTCACCTATAACTCTTGCAGGTGAGTCAGCATTTCTCTGATAGTCCTCATGTCTTCATGCTGTTGCTGAAGATTATTGGACATGGATACTAAAATATAACACTTTGCCTTGTTATCTTCATCCATCCACTTCTCAAGTGTAGTTTGTTGATCAGGGGATGGATGAGCAGGTAACACAAGTGTATCCTGATCAAGGACATGGGTGAGTTTTTTGAAGCTGAGAATGATTCTCAGATTCCAGAGCTAATCTTTATAGTTGGTATCGGTCAACTTATTGGTATCTAGGATATGGGCTAAAAAGTTGGAACTCGATATGGTTATCTACAGAGAGAACAGTTTCTAGTTAGATATTTATACTTATAAAAATATTTATTCTAAAAACTTTAAAAACAAATAAAAACTTTCACTATTTTCTCGAATATTTCACACTCCTTGGATGGAGAAAAGGAAAACCTATACGCGATTGATTTCAAGTGGGTACTGTAATCCCATTAATCTATACACACCTCACCTAATAGTTATTGGTGAGTACAAACCAATGAGTGGACAACACTTTGTCCATTGCTTTACTAAATAAGATGCAGTAGATTTGGTCTTTAATGAAGTGAATTTCAGTGCAGGATAAAATGATAATTTTAAAATCTTTTTAAAATTATAATTTTATAGTAGAAATTATTAATTAATCTAATTAATTAATATATATTAACCCTACATAAAGATCTAAATATGATATATATAATATATATTTAAATTTAAAATTTAAACTTCTACAGTAAATGTTTTACTGTTATGTGTTCAGAACACATTACCTTCGTGCAGGTAGTCGATCGCTGTAGTTTGATCATCGTCGAAAAGATCTGATCATCACAATACAGCCACACAGTATGTCTGGCCTCTGTGGATCATCCATACGAAGCTTCTGATCTGATCGGCTCCTCACAAATGCTAGTTCGTTGTAGAACTCTTTCGATGGCCGATGCTGATCGAACTCCTTCGATCGGTGTCTGCTGACTCTTTGGATGCTCTGAATCATTAGCAAAGGAACTTGAGAGATTGATGAAGCTCTCTCTAAAGTTTGGTGGGCTCACGACACTCGAAGCTCACCTTCTCACTTCCCGAACCCTAAGCAGAAACCTTAGGGTACTCACAAAAGACCCTGCACCCTTTTTCTCTTCTTTTCTTTTCTTTTCTTTTCTCACGCAGAAGGCCTTTCTCACACCACCTTTTCTCTCTTGGATCAGATATTCACACGCCCCACCTTCTCTTTCTTTTTAAAATGGTGCAAGACCGCATCTTTACAGCATTTTCACCGCGTGAGAGGATAAAGCTAGGTGGTTGCTCACTTGAATTCAAATCGAATTTGAATTCAAATGCCAACCAACCAATCTTTATCCACTCAAGGCGTGAGAAGAGAAGGGGTGTGGGTTCTTTGTGCATGGATAATTTACACGAGAAACTTTTTCTCATGTAGAGCAAGTGGTGCACAAGTGGATAAGGTGGCACATGGGATTAGTTGCTCATTCAAATTCAAACATCATTTGAATTTGAATGGCCAACTAATCAATCTTTATCCACACAAGTGGCACACAAGGGAGGGTGTGGGAAGGCTTTTGCGTGGGAAAAAATTCATGAGAACTTGTTTCTCATGAATTCAAATAGGCGCAGGTGGGTGAGGTGGCGCAGGGAGATAAGTCAAAGTGGTTTCAAATATTAAATCAACCTAATTGAACCAACCTTATTAAAATAGGTTAGGCACAATTAGACTAAGTTAAACCTAACACAATTAGGCTTAATTAGTCTAAATAAAATCTTAATCAAATTAGGAATTAACTAAGCCCAACCCTTGATCAGATCAGGGACCAAACCACCTGACGATTAGGTCAACTCTTAACCTAATCGGGTCAAACCCAACTGAATCCAATTCAATTGGACTTGATCCAAAAATAATTACTCAATAAAATTGAGTTAATTAGTGATCAAATCACTAATTAAACCTCTCATAAATACTGAGTCCAAATCCGATGGGCAATCGGACATCAAAGTCCATCGATATGAAACCTTGATCGAAGAGTCCCAAACCAGTGGGACTCTTGACCCCGGTACCCAAAATATGTGAAACTCATGATCAGAGAATCTTGATTCTCGATTACAGAGTTTCAGATGCATAAGACTCAGAGTCCCTGAGCATTAGGACACTTGGTCGAAGAGTCCCAGTCCAGTGGGACTCTTCACCAGCCATCAGATCAGATAGGAACCTCTAATGTGTGTGACCCTGCAGGTTCGAACCTAAGCCGGTAGCACAGGAATCAATTTTTGTACTAATCAAAGTGACCATCTAGCAATGATACTCGATGTCTGGATAGGTCGAATAGTCGCAATCACAACATTCAGAACCTACGTGAATATGGTTACTATATAATTCAATCTTTTTGACCCCTGTGTATGGGACAACTCAGGATTAAACTGCCAACCCTGATCAGATCATCCGAATCATGCTCAACTCAAACAGTCCTGTGACTCCTCACTAGGACTACCCTGGCCAAGATTTTGCTAAATTGAAACACAACTGTACACAGCTCCTGAACTGGAGTGGTCAATCCCATCTTGACACACGCACCAACAAGTCAAGTACTTGACTACACCCAGCAGCCTCTCATCACTGAATTAGAAATTCAGATAGTCTAGTGCCTAAGTGCAGTGAGTTGCTTGCAAGTCACCGTGGCGGTCTCAGGTCGGAGGGACAGTTATACCCATATCCCATCGGAGCAAATCTTGATAGCAAAAAAAGCTCTGGAGTCGGTCACGTTCAGTGCAGATGTACCCTTACATCTCATCTGTATGCCATACCAGTGTCTCTACCTCCTTGATTAAGAGGACAACAAACTCATATGACAGACAATGACCTATGCTTGATAAATGTTGTTGTCTTTGATAACAACGTATCATTTGATCGCAAACAGGTTTAAGGACTAAACGACAAATCCTCCTTTGTTGAGTCTAAATATTCTTAAGGACTTCACCACAACACGAGAGTTCATTAGAAGATGAAATAATTTGTGATAAAAAATATCAAAATAATTTTTATTAATTTATAATTCATATACTAATACAAGAAAGAGCACAACCGTCAACAGGCTGATGATTTGCTTTGGGATACTATTCTCAATAATCTCCCACTTGGCCTAAAGCCAATCGGTGCAGTATCTAATACCCATCTTTGACTTGAAGTCGTCGAACTCCTTCACCGCAATGGCTTTAGTGAATGGGTCGGCCAGGTTCTCCTTTCCGTCGATCTTCTGAAGGTCGACGTCACCTCTATCCATGATTTTTTGAATAAGATGGTAGCGATGTAGAATATGTTTCGTCCGCTGGTGTGCCTTCGATTCCTTCAACTGAGCAATGGCTCCAGAGCTGTCACAGTAGAGCAGAACTGGACCAACAAGGGAGGGTGCTACTCCGAGCTCGGTGAGAAATTTTCTCAGCCACACCACTTCTTTGGCAGCATCTGATGCAGTGACATACTTTGCCTCGCAAACTAAATCTGCCACAGTGTGCTGTTTGAAACTCTTCCAGCAGACAGCCCCACCATTAAAAATAAATCTCGACACACTCTTGCTGTCATCGTGATCAGACTGAAAACTAGAGTCTGTAAACCCCATAAGTCTCAAGTCTGATTCACCATAAACAAGCCACTGGTCCTTAAAATTTCTTAAATATTTCAGGATGGTTTTAACAACCTTCCAATGATTCTCCCCTGGATCAGATTGGTATCTACTCACTACTCCTAGTGAGTATGCCACATCTGGTCGTGTACATGTCATGGCGTACATGATAGATCCCACTACCGAAGCATATGAAATTCTACCTATATGCTCTCTCTCTTGAGGTATTGTCGGACAATCCCTCTTCGAGAGAAAAATTCCATGGCCTATCGGTAGATAGCCTTTCTTGAAATTCTCCATGCTGAACCTCTTCAGCATAGTATCAATGTATGTGAACTGGGATAAGCTAAGCAACCTTTTAGATCTATCCCTATAGATCCTCATCCCTAGGATGTAGGAAGCTTCTCCCAGATCCTTCATGGAGAACTATGATGACAGCCAAATCTTTATTTCCTGTTATGCAAGGATATCATTTTCGATTAAGAGAATGTCATCCACATATAATACAAGAAATACCACAACTGAACCATTAGCCCACCTATAAATGTAGGGCTCTTCTCCATTCTTAATGAAGCCATACGTCTAGATCGTCCTATCAAAACGTATGTTCCAACTCCGGGATGCCTGCTTAAGTCCATAAATAGACCTCTGTAGCCTGCACACCTTAGACTCATCTGTGGATGTGAACCCTTCATGTTGTATCATATACACCTCTTCGTCCAGCTCTCTGTTTAGGAAAGTTATCTTCATATCCATCTATCAGATTTCATAGTCCAGATGGATAGCTATCGCAAGCATAATCCGAATGGATTTGAGCATTGCCACAGGAGAAAACGTCTCGTCATAGTCTATACCATAACGTTGACGATATTCCTTGGCAACCAGACGAACTTTATAGGTCTCTACCTTTCCATCTGCGCCCCTCATCCTCTTGAATACCCACTTACACCCTATGGGTTTTACTCCATCGGATGGGTCAACCAATGTCCACACATCGTTGACCTTCATGGACTCCATTTCGAATTTCATGGCCTCTGACCATTTCTCAGAGTCAGGTCTCTGTATTGCATCCATGTAGGTGATCGGATCCTCATCATTTTCATCAAGTTCGATAGGATTGCCATCCCGGACCAAGAAACCATAGTATCTGTCTGGTTGACGTGGTACTCTACCAGACCACCTTAAGGGTGCAGGAACAATGGGGTCCGGATCTGATCTAACCAAATCTGGTTCAGGTTCAGCAACTTGTGTTGGTTTTTCCACCTGCCGAACTTCCTCAAGTTCGACCTTAGAGGCAACAGTCCCTTCATCAAGAAACTTCTTTTTCAAAAAGATTGCCTTAAGGCTGACAAACACCTTTTGCTCATCAGCTAGGTAGAAATAATACCCTTTGGTCTCTTTTGGGTACCCTATGAAATAACACTTGTTAGACCTAGGTCCAAGCTTATCCGTAATTAAATGTTTAACATAAGTCGGACACCCCCAAACCCTAAGGTGCGAGAGTACTGGCTTACGTCTTATCCATATCTGATAAGGCGTTTTGGTTACAGACTTACTCGAAACCCTATTTAGAAGGTAACAAGCTGATTCGAGCGCATATCCCTAGAGAAAAATCGATAGACCAGCAAACTCCATCATGGATCGAACCATGTCCAACAAGGTCTGATTCCTCCTTTCAGACACACCATTATGCTATGATGTTCCAGGAGGAGTCCATTGAGAGAGAATCCCATTCTCTCCAAGATATGTCAGAAACTCATTGGAAAGGTATTCACCTCCTCGATCAGATCGAAGAGTTTTAATACACTTTTCAGTTTATTTTTCTACCTCATTTCAAAATAGTTTGAACATTTCAAATGACTCCGACTTATGCTTCATTAAATAGACATACCCATATCTCGATAGGTCATCTGTGAAGGTTATGAAGTAGAAATATCCACCTCTTGCACTTGAGCTCATGGGTCCACATACATCAGAATGTATCAGACCTAAGAGTTCACTGGCTTGCTCACCTTTTTCAGTAAAATATGATTTGGTCATCTTCCCCAGAAGACAGGACTCACAGGTTGAAAGTGATTCACAATCATCAACTTCAAGAATTTCTTTTTGAGCCAACCTGTTTATCCTGTTCTTATTGATATGACCTAGCTTACAGTACCAAAGGTCGATTTCTAACATATTATCCATTCTAGGGCATTTACCAAAGGTTTGAACCACATTAACAGGCTGTGATAGTAAGTAAATTTTATTATTTAGTTGTCCAACAAATATTGTAACACCATTCAAAATGATATTACAAATATTTTCTTTTATTAAAAATTCATAACTGTACATGGCCAAAAGACCTACAGAAATAATATTTAATAAAAAACTTGGACAATAGTGACATTCACTTAGAATTACATTACGAGAGTTGATTACAAGGTTCATGATTCCTAAAGCTAGAACTGGAACTTTGCTTCCATCTCCAACGTTCAGGAACCTCTCGCCTTCATCAAATCTCCTACTGACCTGCAGACTCTGCATCGAATTAGAGATATGATAAGGGCTTCCGATATCCAATACCCAAGTAGTAGTATCACAAATAAAAAAGTTGCAAGGTGTTATCATATAATTATCTTGCTTCTTTTTCGGCCTGTTCGGGTCCAGGGAGGCAATGTATAGAGGATAGTTCCTCTTCCAGTGCCCCTACTTCTTACAAAAGAAGCACTCCGCCTGGCTCTAGTCAAGCTTGTGCTTCTTGGTCTGACCTTATGCCGACATCCCTGCATGCGGCTGCACCTTCTTATTCTTCTTCTTGTTCTTCTTCCCTTTCTTAAAGGGTCGATGACCAGAAGAAGACCCTCCCACAATATTCACTGACTCCTTATGGAGCTGGTGGTCCTTCTCAAAGTTCTGTAGCAACCCCAACAAGCTGTGGTAGCTCACTACAGGCTTTGTCATCCGAAAATAAGTAAGAAAGAGGAGGAAGGACTTGGGCAAAGAATTAAGGATCGCATCCTTACCGAGCTACTCGTGCAAGAAAAAACCCAGTTTACTTAGGCACTCAATCATTTCAATCATGTATAGTACATGATCAGTGACTGAGGCCCCATCCCTCATCTGAGCATTGAAAATGGCATAACTAGTTTTGTGCCTTTCAACATCGTCGGGCGTGCCAAAGAAGTCGTTCAATATTTGAAGCATCTCCTACGGCTGGGCATTCTCAAACCTGTGGCTGAACTCATCATTCATTGCTGCCAGCATTATGCACCGAATGGTGGTGCGGTCATTGAGCCACTTCTGATAAGTGTCTCGGACTGTCCCTCTAGCATTCGGGGCTAGCTCCTTAGGTGCCGGATCCATTACTACATAAAGGATCCATTCATGCTCAAAGATGATTTTCAATTTTCGATACCAGCTATCGAAATTAGGTCCCATAAGCTTGTCATTATCTAATAATGACCGGAGAGACAGGGTAGTGGCCATAGTTGCATAAAAGAAAATCAGACCTTTATTAGTATATAAATTATTAATACTAAAGACTTGGACTTTAGTCTAAAGTTTCTCCCAGTATGTTTACGAACTGGTAGCCTCAACCTCCAATTCGAGGAATTACTTTAATTCCTTAGTGGGTACTAGAATCCACACAGACTACACACGAGCCCAACTTTGGTTGGTCAATCCATGTGCATCTATGGGTAGGTTCATAACCAGTTGTTTCTCTAAACAACTTCTAGTAATTGATTTTGCCCCAGAATCTAATCAGTAGGCTTTGGTCTCCACTGAAAAGATCTGGTTAGGTCCAACCATTAATATGATTTGATTTGATGAATCTGACCAATAAATGATTAGGCCCGACTTTGGCCGGCCAACCTGACCACCATCAGAAAGACTCAACCAAATGATCATATTATGAATGATAATTCCATTAGTCAATAATCACCAGGCCTTTAGGCCTCCAGTGATTATTAAACTAATGGACTTATTATCACTCACTTAATGGAAGGCTATGACTTAGTTATCACTATAACTTAATCATTTTTAGGGACCTAATAATTTTTAAAGATTTTATTAAAGGATAGAAGAGAAGAAATTAACCAGCCAATTTCAATCCTCCCACTGACTTCACCAAGTCAGATTAAAAAAGATTTAATTAAAGCCGGCATTAGGAGCACCTAAATTAGTCACACTGATTTACCTAATGACATGGGTGAGCCCTAATCACCAAATGATCTAATCAAAATCTAACTCACCAGGTTGGCCAGGTAAGTGAGATCAGTGGAAGGGATATGCCATTACTCGTCAGAGATCGAATCAATGCGAGTAGCTCCCAATTAAAAACCACTGGTCAGACTGTCGAACTTACCTTAGACACCAACCGGTTCATTAGTTTTAATTTGATCAACTTAGTAAATAGGGTTCCACCGTGTAGCCATGAATTAAGTCCATCTTGGTCTAGTTAAAGATTTGGACCCATTCAACTATAACTATTGGAGTTGAGTCTAGAGTGTCCTTAACCTAATCTAATTCAACTTTTGATTAGATTTGATCAATTACTCTAATTTAGTCCATTTCTTTAAGCTAACCTTATGTCTAACCCAATTATGGACCTAATCCATATAACCCATTGACCCACAAGTTTATGGAATTATCTTAGGTCTAATTAACAATTCTTGACCAACTAGACAACACTTAATTCTTTTAATTAAGTAATTTGGGCTGATGGGTCAGGGTTTGGTATTTCGAAAATAATTTTTAAATTTGAAAGGTTTTATTTTTTGTTCACCAAATGTGTTGACTCATTTCACAAACTGATCAACATATTTCATAAACAGCAATATTATTGCTAATTACATAATAGAAAATAACTCAATCAAAATAAATCATGAATATTTCTTTAGATCTAATCTAACATATTCATGATAAATTTTATAATTAAACTTTTACAATTAAGTCCTTTCGCTACTTCGTTTGCATGAGATATAATCGCTCGGCACCCTTACCGCCATAGAAAAATCCCATTGACTGGGAGGAGAGGGCCTTTAAATCCTACTTTTCTCCTATGATCAGATGACTATGGCAACCAACCCAATTAGACTACTTGCTACTTGGATCAAGTATATCTAAATATACCAAATTCAAAATTTAAATTTCAAATTTCAAGTTTCAAATTTCAAATTTTAAATTTCAAATTTCAAACAAATTTTAAATTTCAAAATTTTAAATTTTAAATTTTGAATTTTGAATTTTAAATTTTAAATTTTGAATTTTAAATTTAAAATTTTAAATAAATTTTAAATTTTAAATTTAAACTTTTAGATTACTACTTAATCTACGCATGCAAATGTATATCATATTTTAGAACCAGCTCTGATACCATTTGAAGTGAATTTCAGTGCAGAGGTAAAATGATAATTTTAAAATCTTTTTAAAATTATAATTTTATAGCAAAAATTATTAATTAATCTAATTAATTAATATGTATTAACCCTACATAAGGATCTAAATATGATATATATAACATGAATTTAAATTTAAAATTTAAACTTTTACGATAAATATTTTACTGTTATATGTTCAGAATATATTATCTTCGTGCAGGTAGTCGATCGCTGCAGTCTGATCACTATCGAAAAGATCTGATCATCGCAATACAGTCACACAGTATGTCTGACCTCCGTGGATCATCCACACGAAGCTCTCAGTCTGATCGGCTCCTCACGAATGCTAGTTTGTTGTAGAACCCTTTCGATGGCTGATACTGATCGAACTCCTTCGATCGATGTCTGCCGACTTCGATCGAACTCCTTTGAGAGATTGATGAAGCTCTCCCTGAAGTTTGGTGGGCTCACAACACTCGTAGCTCACCTTCTCACTTTTCGAACCTTAGGCAGAAAACCTAGGGTACTCACAAAAGACCCTGCGCCCTTTCTCTCTTCTTTTCTTTTCTTTTCTTTTCTTTTCTTTTCTCATGCAGAAAGCCTTTCTCATGCCACCCTTTCTCTCTCGGATTAGATATTCACATGCCCCACCTTCTCTTTCTTTTTAAAATGATGGAAGACCACATCTTTCACCGCGTGAGAGGATAAAGCTAGGTGGTTGCTCACTTGAATTCAAATCGAATTTGAATTCAAATGCCAACCAACCAATCTTTATCCACTCAAGGCATGAGAAGAGAAGGGGCGTGGGTTCTTTGTGCATGGAGAATTTATACGAGAAATTTTTTCTCATGTAGAGCAAGTGGCGCACAAGTGGATAAGGTGGCGCATGGGATTAGTTGCTCATTCAAATTCAAACATTATTTGAATTTGAATGGCCAACTAATCAATCTTTATCCATACAAGTGGCACACAAGGGAGGGCGTGGGAAGGCTTCTGCATGGGAGAAAATTCACGAGAACTTGTTTCTCATGAATTCAAAAGGCGCAGGTGGGTGAGGTGGCGCTGGGAGATAAGTCAAAGTGGTTTCAAATATTAAATCAACCTAATTGAACCAACCTTATTAAAATAGGTTAGGCACAATTAGACTAAGTTAAACCCAACACAATTAGGCTTAATTAGGCTCAATAAAATTCTAATCAAATCAGAAATTGACTAAGCCCAATTCTCGATCAGATCAGGGACCAAACTACCTTGGCAATTAGGTCAACTCTTAACCTAATCGGGTCAAACCCAACTGAATCCAATTCAATTAGACTTGATCCAAAAATAATTACTCAATCAAATTGAGTTAATTAGTGATCAAATCACTAATTAAATCTCTCATAAATATTGAATCCAAATTCGATGGGCAATCGGACATCAAAGTCCATCGATATGAAACCTTGATCGAAGAGTCCCAAACCAGTGGGACTCTTGACCCCGGTACCTAAAATGTGTGAAACTCATGATCAGAGAATCCTGATTTTCGATTACAAAGTCTCAGATAGGTAGAACTCAGAGTCCCTGAGCATTAGGACTCTTGGTCGAAGAGTCTCAGTCCAGTAGGACTCTTCATCAGCCATGAGATCAGATAGGAACCTCTAATGTGTGTGACCCTGCAGGTTCGAACCTAAGCCGGTAGCACAGAAACCAATTTTTGTACTAATCGAAGTAACCATCTAGCAATGGTATCCGATATCCGGATAGGTCGAATAGTCGCAATCACAACATTCAGAACCTACGCAAATATGGTTACTGTATAGTTCTTCCCTTTTGACCCCTGTGTTTAGGATGACTCAGAGTTAAACTGTCAACCCTGATAAGATCATCTGAATCGTGCTCAACTCAAACAGTCCTGTGACTCCTCACTAGGACTACTCTGGCCAAGGTTTTACTAAATTGAAATACGATTGTACACAGCTCCTGAACTGGAGTGGTCAATCCCATCTTGACACACGCACTGACAAGTCAAGTACTTGACTACACCCAACAGCCTTTCGTCACTGAATTAGAAATTCAGGTAGTCCAGTGCCTAAGTGTAGTGAGTTGCTTGCAAGTCATCGTGGTTGGAGGGACAGTTATACCCATATCCCATCAGAGCAAATCTTGACAGTAGAAAAAGCTTCGGAGTCGGTCACGTTCAGTGCAAATGTACCCTTACATCTCATCTGTATGCCATACTAGTGTCTCCACACTCCTTGGTTAAGAGGACAACCAACCCATATGGTGCACAACGACCTATGCTTGATAAATGTTGTTGTCCTTGGTAACAACGTATCATTTGGTCACGAACGGGTTTAAGGACTAAACGATAAATCCTCCTTTGTCGAGTCTAAATAGTTCTAAGGACTTCACCACAACACAGGAGTTCATTAGAAGATGAAATAATTTGTGATGACAAATGCCAAAATAATTTTTATTAATTTATAATTCATATACTAATACAAGAAAGAGCACAACCGTCAACAGGCTGACGATTGGCTTTGGGACACTATTCCCAACATCTAAGTCCTATGGCCTCACCTAACAGTTATTGGCACATTTCTTAGTTAAGTTAGACCCATCGTTCACCAGCAGGTGTAAAGCCATCATTAGAACCCTCACCTAACAGTTACTGGGCCCAACCCCTTCTCTACCTCGGGACATCAAATGTCAATAGAGTGATTGTACCTTTTCGATGCAACTGAACCACTGTAACTAACCGAGAACGATCAACACCAACAAAGCACCTGCATCTTTACAACGATGGAAGACCTCTAGACTTAATATTTAGTGAGAAGATTTAAGTTTAAGTCTCTTCTAAATCAGCAGATTTGACATCTAACTGATCAAATTCAGGTCAGCATATCAACATGTCTAACCAGCCTAGTCGGCATGGGTAAACTCTAGTCAACAAGTAACTTAATCCGAAACTGAATCTCCCAAGATAGCCAGGTGATAAGTCATACATTTTTATATTTATTTTTGATATTTTATGGTGCTAACATCTTCTACAAAATTTAATTTCATAAACAAATTAGATTTTTTTATAAAAATAAATAATTTTAAAAAATATAAAATTAGAGCATATTTATAAAAAATAGATATCAATTTAATTGAGTAATTTAAGCACCAAAATAATAGCGAATTAATGAGTAATTTAATATATATTTTTTTGAAATTCTCAAGTATAAAATTGGAGCAAAATCAAGTCAAAATATTCAAAAAAATAATTTTATAGCCTTCGATGCATGGTGGACCAGCCGCTCGATCCACAGATTCAAGGGCGCGGTCCATAGGAGCAGTACGCGATCTTTGATGTGGTTCGCAGGCGGGTGGAAGAAATTTGCACGATCAGATGGTGGAGATTAATCCAGATATGTAATCAAACAACTAAAATCATGTTATCCCATATCCAACGGTGGTGGCCCACTTTAAATGCATGATTCGATGGTCCAAATTAATTTTGAAAGAGATCCAACGGCTGTTGTTCATTGCCAGCTAAAAACTAACCAGAAGAAGAAAATTTGAGCGTGATCCAATGATCGAAAACACATCAAACACCTGATCTAATGGCTGTGGTGGATCCCGATCGAAAGAAAGATTTAATCAACGTTTTTTGGGGTGATCTAGGTGGTCCAATGAAGATCTGATGGCTAGAAAATTGAGATACAAATATAATACGATTTTTAAGGATTTTAAGACTCCTTTTGCTACTAGAAAAAAATAAAAAAATTATCTATAAATAGAGGGTCTGAAAATAAGAAAAAAGAGTAGAGAAAATTAATAAAAAAATAAAAAAATTTAGAGAGATTTAGAGACCCAAGAAGAAGAAGAAGAGCAACCGGTTCGCTCTATAGAGTACAAAGAAGGAGAGGTTGTCAACCATCTTTCTGATGGGGCTGCACCGATCAATTTTAGATCCTTATTATAGTTTTATTTTATTTTATTTTATTATTTTTTTAATTTTTTTATAATTAAATTTTAATTTTAATTAATATAAAATTTATTTTATTGTACTTTAAATTTTTATTTTTTATTTTTTTTACAAATAGATGCTAGAATCTAGTTAGTAAATCTTAGTACCAATTTATTTTTATATATTTTAAATTTTTATTATTTATTTTTATTATAAGTACAAGCTAGGATCTAAATAGTAGAACTTAGTACTAGATTTATTTTTTATATTTTTAATTTTTAATTTTTGACTTAAATTATTTTTCTTCAAAATTTTATTTTTTCATAAAATCAAAGATTTCAAATCAAAATACTACTTTCTCTGTGGATTCGATCCGACTCACTACTCTTTATATATTTTTAATTTTTATTGAAGTTAAAATTAATTTGATAATCATAGTGTCCTAATGACAACATTGCGATCCTATCAATTTTTGATACCGTTGTTGGAGAAGGCATCAATTTTAATATTTGATTTCTTTGATTTTCTTGTGAATATAACTTACTAACTTTTTTGATTTTTTTTTTCAAAAAAATAAGAGAAGAAAAGGAGAGTGAAATGCTTCAATTTGGTGAGATCAATCCTAACCCTAACCCTAACTATTTTTTTTAGTATTAATTACTATTTTTTTAAATTAACATAAAATTCATCCACATAAACCTAATAAAAATTGTATGACAAGAGTAGAAACTTAATTATTTAGAAGCATTCATCATCTTAGATTTACTTTTTGGTGATCACTGGAGACAAGGTAAGCTTTCAAATTTGATCAATTACATGCATATAATTTAGTTGCATAGAACTCTTTGATTGAAATTAGTTGTGCATATTCATCTTAAATCAACTTAAGAGCAACACTCATTAACAAGATAAGATAGAGATTTCATCACCCTTTTTTAGTCCAAAAAAAATCAATCAGCATCCCGCATTAACTCAAGCCTAATTAAAATTAAGTAGATATTGGCTCCCAGGATCAATTGAGTTCAATTTGAGTATTATGGTGAAGTTAAGTGCAAAGTAAGTTTGAACTCATCCCTGAAACTGATGTCTAAGGCAAGAGGTTACAAAGGCTAAGCCTAAGTGGACTCATGGTTATTTAATTAGTTCCGTTAGCTTACCTGACCAATCCAATTGATGTCTAAGGCAAGCAACGGAGGGACCTCCAAAACCCCACCTCTTACCTGGCTAGTTGAAGGAAGTGAAAACAGACCCAACTTGCATCTAGGCCAAGCAACTCTACATCAAACTGTTAGGTCTAAGAAATCCATAAGTGTATAGGTTTAATTGCTTTCTAACTTAATCACACTTAACACTTAACCACAACTAATTCTTCTTATCTATCATCTTTAGGTCTAGGGCTTTCTTAAGGTTCTCACCTTTAGAATCTCTTTCTTTCTTCCTTCTCTTTCCTTTCTCCCTCTTCTAAAAAAAAGAAAGAGAAAAAAAAATTTTGAACCACACACATTAGGGTTTGCACTGGTACATGCACAGTAGGAGATCTCTTTATCCTAACCTAGTTGAACCCAATTCTAAAATTGAATGGCTAATCCATGTTAAACCTGATAATCAAATGACTGAAAATCCTAGAGAACCACCTAAGCAGATGAACGAATATTTTATTCCTTCCACCTATAACCCATCAATATTTTCATCATTCTATGGGATCAAACATTCATACTTTAGTCCTAAGATCAATTTGAATCTGATAGCCCAAAAATTAGATAAAATCGACCTTCTTATAGATAAATTTCTAGCCTTAGGTCAACAATCTCCTACGCAATACACACCACCTCTTAATTATCAGAAAATCTGTTCTATCTGTGCTAGCCTAGCCCATCATGTGAGTGAATGTTTCACGGCCACACAGTTTTCACCTTTCATCCAAGAATAAGTTCAAGCTACTTTAGGTTACTCCAAATCTGTCAATGACCCATTCTTAAATGCATATAAGCAAAATTGAAAGAATCACCCTAATTTTTCTTGATGACCCCAACAGACTCAGGCTCAGACCCAAATCCCTCGTATGCATAACTTTCAAAATAGGCCCTAATACCAAAACTATGCCTATAATAGAGATCAGCTTAGTCAGCCTACCTAGCCACCATATCACAATCAACCATCATACCCACCTCCTCAACAGACCAATCTAGCCGACGATAAATTTAACCAACTCCAACAAATGATTATGACCCAACAACAATCCATCACCAGACTAGAAGCACAAATAGGTCAGTTAGCTGAGTCTTCTATGAGGGGAGAACTAGGTCAATTATCAAGCCAATCAATATCGAATTTCAAAAATAACCCACCCATCCACCAACCACCTGAACCTAGTCATCAATTTAATGTCCCACCTAAGAATTTTCAATTTGAAAATGATAAAGTAATCTCTAAATTTAGAAGTGGTAGGATTCTTAAGGACCCATACTAAGACCAGGTGAAAGAGCTAATACTGATGCTAGTCAAAATATGAATTTAGAAGAAGAGGTTAGTACTGAGACTAATGCATGGAAGAACCTGAGTCCGAAACTGGTACTGATGCTGGTTTCAATTTGAGTGAGAAAGATAAATGGAAGAAGAAAATGGATGAGTTAACTGAGATATATAAATCAAGAATCCCATTCCTTCAACACTAGAAATCGATTCTTCTACTCTAGAATCATCACCTTCTTCTAAATTGAAGTCGCTCTTGAGAACATCTGAGTATGCATGTTTCGAATCAAGTGACTCTCTTCCAGCACCCATTGCATCGAACTACCCATTGCATCGAACTCAACTCCTAACCCAAAAACTCAATTCATGAGTATTTTAGAAGAACAAATAGAAGAAATTCTTAACAAACAAGGGTCTGTGAATGAATTTATGAATAATCTTCTTAATATTGAAAAGATGAAACTGACTAAGAATGGGATTGTAAAATATTTTTTGAAGATTGGCAATAAAATACTGAAATTTATTGTAGGTCATCTTCCTAAGATTGGCAATCCAAAATTATTGAAATTTATTAATCTAATATTTGATACAGGATAGGTAAGAGAATCGGCATGGTCTAGCTGAAGATGATAAACTTAGCACTTTTTGGGAGGTAATCCAGCTTCTATTTTTTTTATCTTTTACATTTTGTTTAGGTTAATCGAGTCTTACTTCATATTTTTTGTAGAAATTTGAAGATAATATTGGCTAAGTTAGGGAGAGAATAAATTTTGAAAAGACTTCTGGATATCAAGTGACATCTCTCCTTTTCTTTCTCTTTTATGCACCTTTTATTTTTCTTACTCCATTAAGGATAATATCGATTAAGTTAGGGAGAAGAATAATAAAAAATAATTTTATAAGTCTTCGAGTAAGTTAGTATTTAGCATTTAAGCACCTGATTACACTTAAAAATTGAGTTAAATCAAGTATTGTTTTAAAAAAATTGATGTACAGACTAAAAAATTTGTGAGATATTAAGGGATCAAGTACTAAGAAAACTCAATAAAGAGTTAAGTTTAGAATTTAAACAATTTTTCTTGAGTATTTTTAAATTTTTCTACCAGCATCAAAGAAGAGTTTACTTCTCATAGACTTGTATAGGGTAACTATATATTTTTTCATATATATATATATATAAAGAAGAAAAAAATAAAAAAAAAGTGAGAAAATTTTTTTTTCAAGTACTTCATGCAGAGTAACCGGGCTTCTTTGTCTAAGCAAGTATTGAGTTTTGCATCAAAAGGTATGAAGGGTAAAGAAGTCTTGTTGTAAAGTTAGTTTTAACTCGTAGTCAGTTTGATTGAAGCAAGTAAGTTCAAGGGGTATTCTATACTTAGTGCCCTAAAACTATCTGGTTCAGCAGTCATTGATTGAAAACTCACTATATGGGTTAAACAGAAAGCTTAAGGGGTTAAAATATTTAATAATGATACAATATTAAAAAAAATTAATAAATAAAGGATGGAAGTAACAATATACTTATCCATACGAAGGTTAATGATTTGAAGATAAAGGTAGGGATAATTTAAAAAAAAAATTAAAAAAAGTTTAGCATTCTTAGCTTAACTCTCATATTGATTAGTATTAATATTTTAATGACATACCTCACTCATGCTCTACTGAACATCAGTAGCCCTTTTTAAAATTATCTGATAAAATTTAAAACTCTAAATTAAACGATACTTAATTCTAGATCCTTTCTTTACTCGAGGATGAGTAAAGTTCAAGTTAGGAGATGTGATAAGTTATATATTTTTATATTTATTTTTGATATTTTACAGTACTAATATTTTTTAAAAAAATTAATTTTATAAATAAATTAGATTTTTTTATAAAATAAATAATTTTAAATAATAAAATAGATGTCAATTTAATTGAGCAATTTAAGCATCAAAATAATAGAGAATTAATGAGCAATTTAACATATATATTTTTTAATTTTTTAGGCATAAAATTAGAGCAAAATCAAGCCAAAATATCCAAAAAAATAATTTTTATAGCCTTCGATGCATGGTGGACTGACCGCTTAGTCCACAGATTCAAAGGTGCGATCCACAGGTGCAGTACGCGGTCTTTGGCATGGTTCACAGTCGGACGAAAGAAATTTGCATGATTAAATGGTGGAGATTAATCTAGATACGCAATCAAATGGCTGAAATTGCATTATCCCATATCCAGCGATGGTGGCCCACTTCAAATGTGCAATCCGATGGTCCAAATTAATTTCAAAAGAGATCCAATGGCTACTATTCATTATCGGCTGAAAATTAACCAAAAGAAGGAAATTTGAGCGTGATCCAATGGAAAAAAGCACATCAAATTTTTGATTTAATGGCTGTGGTGGATCCCGATCGAAATAAGAATTTAATCAATATTTTTTGGAGTGATCTGGGTAGTCCAATGGAGATCTGACGGCTAGAAAATTGAGATACGGATATAATACGATTTTTAAAGATTTTAGGACTCCTTTTGCTACTAGAAAAAGGTAAAAAATTCACCTATAAATAGGAGATCTGGGAATAAAAGAAAAGAGAAGAAAAAATCAATAAAAAAATAAAAAAAATAAAAAAAAATTAGAGAGATTTAGAAATCCAAAGAGAAGAAGAAGAGAAGTCGATTCACTCTACGGAGTACGAAGGAAGAAGAAGAGGTCGTCAACCATCTTTTCAATGAGGCTACATCGATCAACTTCAAATCTTTATTATAATTTTATTTTATTTTATATTATTATTTTTTTTAATTTTTTTATAATTAATTTTTTTAATTAATATAAAATTTATTTTATTATATTTTAAATTTTTATCTTTTATTTTTATTACAAGTAGATACTAGGATCTAGTTAGTAGATCTTAGTACTAATTTATTTTTATGTACTTAAATTTTTATTATTTATTTTTATTGTAAGTAAAAGCTAGGATCTAAATAGTAGATCTTAGTATCAGATTTATTTTTTATACTTTTAATTTTTATTTTTTGACTTAAATTATTTTTTTTCAAAATTTTATTTTTTTCATAAAATCAAAGATTTCAAATCAAAGTACTGTCTTCTCTGTGGATTCAATCCGACTCACTACTTTCTACGTATTTTTAATTTTAATTGAAGTCAGAATTAATTTGATAATCATGGTGTCCTAATGACAACATCGCGATCCTATCATCGGGTAAGTTAAGATAAGTGGGGGTCCCCCGTTGCTTTTCTTAGACACCAATCAAAATTGATCAGGTCAGATAATGAAACTAATTAAATAATCACTATCTAAATACTTACCTTAGACACCAAATTGGTCAATTAGAATCGATCAGATTAACCTATTGAAACGGATCTGAACCACTGAGTCAAATTCAATCTTGAGTCAATCAACTCACATCAAAATATGAATCGATGTGACCAACTACAACTAAACTCGACTTGAGCTCCTTTGACCTAATCCTAATTAATCATTGATTAGGTTCAATCAACTGCCCAAAATCGACAATGGGTTCTAGTCTGTTTTAATCAATTTGACTCTAATTATAGTTTGATCATTAGACCTAATTTGTTCAACCTATATCCACATGCAATAACATAATTTTAGATCTAAAAATAATTTTTAGATTATGTTTCATTGCATGCATTAGTGGCTTATGATCTTGAAACTATTTCAGATCTAAATCTAATATTATATATCATATATGTGTAGTTTCAGATCTAAATTAAAATATGCATCATATATACATCAAATTTTAGATCTAAAATTAAAATTATATATATCAAATATATATAAAATTAGATCTAAAATAATGATTAAAATAATTTAAAAATATCTTTTCAAAAAATCAGTTTGCATCAAACTAGGACAATCTTTTCAATATAGGAGGTAAACCCTATACTAGGATAATCTTATACCAGTTTGATGTGAACTTTTAATCATTCTAATTCAGATCTAAGTATAAAATAAGATATATCACATATGCTAATTTTTAGATCTAAAAAATTGATTTAATTACTTTAAAAATAGTTTTTAAAATCGATAAATCATGTGCTAAGATAATCTTTACAATATAGAGGATAAACCCTATATCAGGATAACCTTATATCAGCATAAAATCAATTTTAAATCACTAAAACTTTCAGATCTAAGTAAAAATCAGATTATATATGTCTTTAAAAATCAATGTTTGGGTAGGATTAGATAAGATCTAATACATGTGGGTTAAAGGATTTAATCTATTTATTTTTCCACTACGATCAAAAAGAGTTTTGAAATCTACACATGCACCTTACCCAACTTTCTAACAGGTGAGAGATTCCTGAACATTGGAGATGGAAGATCAATTCCAGTTCTAGCTTTAGGAATCATCAAACTTATATTCAATTCTCATATCATTGTTCTTAGTGATTGTCATTATTGTCTTAGTTTCTTATTGAATATAATTGCTGTAGGTCTTCTAACCAAAAAAAATTATAAAATTTTAATAAAAAAAATTTTGTGATATCATTTTGAATGGTATTACTGTAATGCACGGACAATTGAATAATAGAATTTACATTGTATCATGGCCTAGTGTAATGTACACATCAAGAAAATGCCCTAGGATAGATGATGTCTCAGATGGCTACCTTTGTCACTATAGGCTAGGTCATATTAACAAGAACAGGATGAACAGGTTAATCTGAGAGAAAATCCTTAAGGATAATGATTGTGAATTATTATCAACCTGTAAATCATATCTACTTGAAAAGATGACCAAACCATCTTTTACTAAAAAAGATGAATGAGCCAGTGATGTTCTAGGTCTTGTTCAAACTGATGTATGTGGATCGATGAGCACAAGTGTGAAAGGAGGGCATCAATGCTTGATTACGTTCACAAATGATCTATCAAGATATGGGTATGTCTACTTGATGAAGAATAAGTTAGAATCGTTTGAAATGTTCAAATGATTCCGTAGTGAAGTAGAGAAACAAATTGGAAAGAGCATTAAAACTCTTCAATCTAATTGAGGAGATGAATACCTTTTTGGTGAATTTTTGACACATCTAAAAGAGAATGAGTCTCTCGCAATGGACTCCTCCTAGTACGCCATAGTATAGTGGCATCTCAAAAAGGAGGAATCGAATCTTGTTGGATATGGTTCGATCCATGATGGAATTTCTGAATTTGTCAATCTTATTTTGAGGATATGTACTAGAGTCAGCTTGCTATGTACTTAATAGAGTTTTAAGTAAGTCTATGAATAAAATACCATATGAGATATGGACTGGGCATAAATTAGTACTCTCATATCTTAGGGTTTGGGTGTTAGATGTGTGTTCTAGATGCTAGATTGGTTGACACGTTCCTGTACAAATATAAGGATAAATTTATAATTTTGACTATAAATGAATAAAAGGGTTATTCTATTATCACATTGTGTACATTATGTCTCTGATACATCATTTGAGTTAGTAGGAATATTAATTTATATTTTTAAGAGTTAAAAATTTAAGGCATGAATTTGCATAACTAACTCATAAACAGCTCCTGACCATAGGATCATCACGAGGATGATGATCGATCCGGAAGGTTGGTGCTATGGCCATGACCATGGGAACCTATCCTCTGTGATTACCGTTAGGATTAGATTTAGTTCTTAGAGACTGTTATTATGTGCCTGCAGCAAGCAGGAATTTGATTTCTATTTCATGTTTAGCATAAGAAGGCTATGTGATTAGCTTTCATAAGGACCATTGTAATATATTTCATGAAAATAATAAAGTTATAAATAGTTTTCTTATTAATGGTCTCTATCAGCTACATATTGATGTATCTGTATTTCATATCGAAAAAAATATGAATGCCATAGGAATTAAAAGGCCTAGAGATAATTTAAATGATAGGTATCTGTGGCACCTAAGGCTAGATCACATAGCGGAAGATAGAGTTAACAAATTGAAGAAATCCGAGCTATTGAGTCCGTTGACTTTCGAGTCATATCCAGTTTGTGAATCATGCCTTCAAGGCAAAATGACCAAGCTTCCTTTTATGGGATATGGGAAAAGGGCCACAGACCTACTTGCCCTAGTACATACGGATGTGTGCGATCCATTTGATGTGCCGGCTAGAGGCAACTTTGTCTGCTTCATTACATTTATCGATGATATGTCTAGGTACAGATATGTGTTTCTAATAAAACACAAGTCTGAAGCCTTTGAAAAGTTTAAAGAATTCAGGCATGAGGTAGAAAAACAAACAGAATAGCCCATTAAGGTTCTTCGATCAGATCGAGGAGGTGAATACCTTAGTCGAGAGTTCCTAGATTATCTTAAGGACAATGACATAGTCTCTCAATGGACTCCACCTAGAATGCCACAACTCAACGGGGTTTCAGAACGAAAAAATCAGACCCTATTAGATATGGTCCATTCCATGATGAGCTTCACAGACGTTTCTGAGTTTCTTTGGAGACACTGTCTCATGACAGCAATATATGTATTGAATAGAATTTTTTTTAAAATCGTTTCTACCACATCGTATGAGATATGGCATGGTAAGAAGCCAAGTCTGAGTCATCTCAGAATTTGAGATTGTCTGTCTTATGTCAAGAGACAGCAGGCGGACAAGTTAGAGTTCAGGTCTTTTAAAGCTTGGGTCATAGGATATCCTAAAGAGTCATTAGGATACTATTTCTATATTTTGGAAGATCACAATGTGATTGTGAATCGATATGCTATTTTTCTTGAAAAATAGTTTATTCAAGATAGTGGCATCGAAAGAATAATTAAGCTCAAGGAGAATGTCTCCCAAGAGCAACGAGCTAAAGAACCTGTTGGTGCAAAAATCCGCTTGCGCCGGAGAAACTGGAATCGGGGAAGCCGCGGTCGCCGCCGGGACCTGCAAGGGAAGTCTAAACCGGAGGTGGGGTTGCTCCGGCAAGACCCTCCGACGCTCAAGTCAGTTCTCTGCCTCAACAAGAATGGAGTGCTCGAACGAAGAATTTAGCAGAGTTTTGAGATAAGGAAAATGAGCTTAAAGAATAACGTATCTGGGTCTCCCTTTTATAGGCGGAGGAGGCAACGGATTGATGGCGACGTTTGTAACCGCCTGGTAGTGGGCCGCCCATGGTCAGGGGGAATTGATTGCGGAAGATGGTGGAGCAGACACGTGGCCATCACCGCGGCCCGCCACGTGGAATCTGTTATGAGGGGTGGAGCAACGTCCGTTGTCGTGACTTGCCAGCGGATAGGAGAATCGCATGGTATCCATCGTAGGAGGTGGAGCAGGTTCGTGGCCATTACTGTGGCCTGCCAGGGGATAGTGGAGCTGTGCGGAATCCGCCACAGGAAGTGGAGCAGGGTGGCGATGGTTACTGCGGCCTGTCAGGGGGCGTGGATCTGTCGATTGAAGCTCGGCAGCGGTCGGAGCCCGGTTTCTGTTGAGGTACGGGAGAGGTCCTCCTGGCGGTTGGGGTCGTGGGTGGAGCCCGGCTCCCGGGGGAGTCCGGGCGGAACCCTCTCGGAGCCGAAGTTGCGGGCGAAACCCGGCTCTCGTAGGAGTCCGGGCGGAGTCTGCTTGCGGCTGTAGTCGTTGGCGTCGGAGATGAAGCTCGGCTCCCTCAAGAGCACGGGCGAAGTCTTCCTGTAATTTAAAATTAAAGGCGAAGTCCGGCTCTCGTAGGAGTCCGGATGGAGCTTACCAGCAGTTGAAACTGAGGGCGGAGCCCGGCTCCCGTAGGAGTCCGGGCGGAGCTGCGCTGCTGTCGGTGGTGGAGCCCGGCTCCTGTAGGAGTCGGGGGGGAGCTGCATCGCTGTCGGCGGTGGAGCCCGGCTCCCGCAGGAGTCCGGGCGGAGCTGCGTCGTTGTCGGCGGTGGAGCCCGGCTCCCGTAGGAGTCCGGGTGGAGCTGCGCTTGCTGTCGGTGGTGGAGCCCGGCTCCCGTAGGAGTCCGGGCGGAGCTGCGCTGCAATCAAAGTTAAGGGTGAAGCCCGGCTCCCGTAGGAGTCCGGACGAAGCTTACCAGCAGCTGATATTGAAGTCGGAGCCCGGCTCCCGTAGGAGTCCGGGCGGAGCTGCGCCGCTGTCGGCGGTGGAGCCCGACTTTCGTAGGAGTCAGGGCGGAACTGCATCGCTGTCGGCGGTGGAGCCCAGCTCCCGTAGGAGTCCGGGCGGAGCTGCGCTTGCTGTCGGCGGTGGAGCCCGGCTCCCGTAGGAGTCCGAGTGGAGCTGCGCTGCAATCAAAGTTAAGGGTGAAGTCCGGCTCCCGTAGGAGTCCGGACGAAGCTTACCAGCAGCTGATATTGAGGTCGGAGCCCGGCTCCCGTAGGAGTCCGGGCGGAGCTGTGCCGCTGTCGGCGGTGGAGCCCGACTCCCGTAGGAGTCAGGGCGGAACTGCGTCGCTGTCGGTGGTGGAGCCCGGCTCCCGTAGGAGTCCGGGCGGAGCTGCGCTTGCTGTCGGCGGTGGAGCCCGGCTCCCGTAGGAGTCCGGGTAGAGCTTCGCTGCAATCAAAGTTAAGGGTGAAGTCCGGCTCCCGTAGGAGTCCGGACGAAGCTTACCAGCAGCTGATATTGAGGTCGGAGCCCGGCTCCCGTAGGAGTCCGGCCGGAGCTGCACCGCTGTCGGTGGTGGAGCCCGGCTCCCGTAGGAGTCGGGGCGGAACTGCGTCGCTGTCGGCGGTGGAGTCTGGCTCCCGTAGGAGCCCGGGCGGAGCTGTGCTGATGTCGGCGGTGGAGCCCGGCTCCCGTAGGAGCCCGGGCGGAGCTGTGCTGCTCGAAGTCAGCGATGGAGCCCAGCTCCCGTAGGAGCCCGGGCGGAGCTGTGCTGATGTCGGCGGTGGAGCCCGGGCGGAGCTGTGCTGCTCGAAGTCGGCGGTGGAGCCCAGCTCCCGTAGGAGCCCGGGCGGAGCTGTGCTGATGTCGGCGGTGGAGCCCGGCTCCCGTAGGAGCCCGGGCGGAGCTGTGCTGCTCGAAGTCGGCGGTGGAGCCTAGCTCCCGTAGGAGCCCGAGCGGAGCTGTGCTGATGTCGGCGGTGGAGCCCGGCTCCCGTAGGAGCCCGGGCGGAGCTGTGCTGCTCGAAGTCGGCGGTGGAGCCCAGCTCCCGTAGGAGCCCGGGCGGAGCTGTGCTGATGTCGGCGGTGGAGCCTGGCTCCCGTAGGAGCCCGGGCGGAGCTGTGCTGCTCGAAGTCGGCGGTGGAGCCCAGCTCCCGTAGGAGCCCGGGCGGAGCTGTGCTGATGTCGGTGGTGGAGCCCGGCTCCCGTAGGAGCCCGGGCGGAGCTGTGCAGCTCGAAGTTGATTCCGTCGAAGATCTCGGCTGTGGGTATTTTATACCCAACACCAGTCCCCCCACTTCCGAGTTTGAATTTCAAGCGAAGGAAGTACACAGAGAGAAAGGTGGGTACAGCCGGAACCGTCTCTTCGAATCCTGCGCACTGCCACCTCCAGATATTTTGGCATTAAATGAGCGCGTGCCAGAGTCTTTTCGAATTGGAGCGGTACGAGGGGACGCTTCGAAAATCCTGCAGGTACACTGGCCTAGGTACGGCGCAATTATGGTCCTGCCAACCGTCAGCTGCTTTTGGCCGCCTGCCAGGGGGTGTGGGACACGTGTCGGGTGTGGACTGGCCTGGGGGGATTCGCGATCATTATGGCGCCAGATCCCAGGGTCTATTTAAACCCGTCCTCCCCTCTTCAGGTGTCCTACTCCATTTCTGATTTTTCGCTGGTGCCTGTCTTCTCTTCGAGAGCCTGCTCTAGTGAACGTCTTCTCGAGCCGTAGGCGCCTCCCGTTTCTCGCCCCCCAGGTCCCTCAGAGCAACATAGGTTAGTGCCAACCTTCTTCTCTCCGCCTAGGGGCTTCTCCTCCCTTCATTACTTTTGTACCTCCCCCCGAGTTGGCCTTCGGCGTCTCGTTCTCCTTTCGGTTTGCCTTTTTAGGATCCTTTAGGTTCTTCCTCCGAAACTGCTCAAAATGTCTTCCGACTCTTCTGCTTCCGTCAGTTCTGAGAGTTCTTCTGCTTCGAACCCCCAGGTCCCTGTCTCTGCGGACGAACCCACATCCGGGGCAGGGCCTCGCCCGATTTTTGCACCGGGCGCCATTTCATGCTCGTCGACTCTGGATGAACTCCTTCTGATAAGGGCTCGGTACGGGGTTCCTTCGGAGTACGACCTGGAGCTACCTGGCCCCTCTGACCGGGCCAGCGCTCCTCCTCCTGGTCGCTTTTGTTTGTATCAGGAGGCATTTCGTGCCGGACTCCGGCTTCCGCTTCCTGTCTTTGTTGCTGCCTTCTTCCGCTTTTTGGACATTTCCCTCGCCTCCATGGCCCCGAATTCCTTTAGGTTCTTGATAGGGTTTCTCTCTCTCTGTCACATAGCCGAGGTCTAGCCGTCCCTCTCCTTATTCAGGTATTTTTACACTTTCAAGCGCCATCCTTCAGCGAAGGACTGGTGGTACTTCTCCCCCCAGTTTGGTAAGAAGGGGTTGCTGAAGGGCGCCCCTTCTTCGATTCACAATTGGAAGGGGAAATTTCTCTTTGTCTACTGCCCGACCTTGGAACTGGGCCTGCCCCCTTGGGGGTCCCTGAGGGATTCCGTCCGCCAGGCCGCCCAGAAGCTTCTAAGTTACCCCGCTCCTTCCCTTCCTAATCTTCTGAGGGAGCAGCTTCTTTTCAACATTGGCCTGAGCCCTCAGGATCCAGTAAGTATTTATCTTTCCTTTTCTTGCCTTCTTCTTCTCTTTATTTTTTCCTTCCCGCTCTTTTCTTCCCCTTTCTTTCTCTCTCTCTTTTTTTTTTCTTTTTTTGTTTTTTTTGGACTGATCGGTGTCGCTTCTTTTTCTTCTTTTCTTTTCCTGTTGTTTTGTTTGTTTTTTTTTTTTTTTTTTTTTTAGCAATGGACACCGAAGCCACGCGGATGCTCGCCAAGGCCATGAGAGCTCAGAAGAGGAAGGGCGCGACGGCCTTCGGATCGGCGAAGAGGGCCAGGGTGGAGGAGACGAGCTTGGCTGCGCCCGTCCAGGCAACCCCGGCCATCGACATTCCTTCGGATGCCGAGCCAGCGGCCCCCCGGGCTTCCTCAAGGAGCCCGCCGACTGGGGCCCCCATTCCGGGGGCTCGCCCCACGGAGGCGCCCGCCGCGGGGAGGAGGAGGAAATCGGTGGCTCGCAGGGCGAGCAGCCATCGAGCTGCTGCAGACGAGTCCGTCTGCTCCGAGGGAGGATCAGAGAACCCCTTCAACGACAAGGACCTGATCAGGCGGCTGCTTGATGGCTGCATTCTGTCCGACGTCGTGGAGAGGATCGACCGCGCCGATCCCGAGCAGCGGGCTTGGGATTCTTTGGGGTCCTTCCTTGAGGTAAGCGGATGTTTATTTGCATGGTCACTCAGCCTTTGTTGTGATTCTCTTCCCGTCCTTGCAGATTGGGCACCAGCTCTTCGCCTATGTCGAGGCATCGAGCTGCATGAGAAGGGACCTCCTTCAGGCGGAGGAGCGCTGCCAGGCCGAGGTTGCTCGCCTTCAAGCGATGACGGCCGAAGCAGCCGCCCTCCAGGAGGCCCTGGAGAGAGAGGGGCAAGCCCGGGAAGAGGAAAGACAAGCCTGGGAGGAGGAGAGACGAAGCTTGGAGGAGTCGGCGAGGAAGGCGGAGGCCGAGGTCGCCCATTTGGTCGAGCAAACTCCGGTTCTGGTCTCGGAGGCCAGGATCCTTGCGGTGGAGGAGTTCAAGGCCTCCGCGGAGATGAGGGAACTGAACGTCCAGTTCGGCCTGCAGGCATTCACCAAGGGGTTCGAGCTTTGCCGAGAGAGGGTGGCCAGCAGATACCCCGACCTTGATCTCGACTTTCTGGAGGAGTCTGAAGATGAGGCCGGCCCTTCGTCCGCCGCCACCGCAGTCGCACCCCCCGCGCCGAGCTCTCCACCCCCTACCCCCGAGGTCTGAGACCTCCGATCTTGTGTCTTTCTTTTGTCGCCATATTTCCTTTCTGTTTGTCTTCAAAATTAATCAATAAAGTCGGATTTCTTATTGTGGATGGCCTCTCCTTCCCCCTCCTCCTCCTTTCTGCCTTTCTTCTTGTAATGCGCTGGTCTTTGATGTTTGCATTTTCCGATGGCAGTGCCCTGCTGAAGCACTCCCCTTGCCCCTGGGGGTCCCGCTGAAGTCAGCTGTCCAGCGGCTGAAAAAGGAGGTCCTCCACCTGACGAAGAAGTTGAAGAAGTCGGAGGACGAGCTCTGCAAGTCAAGAAAATGCTATTCTGAAGCCGCCGCTGAGGCCGCCCACTTCAGGAGTCTCCAAGTGAAGGCAATCATGGATTACAGCCGGAGGAAGGCAAACTTCACAAAGGAGCTCGAAGAATGTAAGAAGAGCGCCAGCGACCGAACTTGGGCTCAAGAAGCCAGGATCAGCACCCTTAAGGTGGAGCTATCAGCTGCGAAGAGGAAGATCGGCCAGCTGGAAGGAAACTCATCCCGGCTCCTGGCACGGGTTGATGATGAACAAAAATGGTCGCAGAAGGTCTCCGACCTCCAGAAGCAACTTCAAGATGCTGAGATGAGCCACGATGTGCAGCGGGCCAGCTGGCGCCGACAAGTGGAAGAGTACAAAGGGAGATTCCGTCAGGCGGCGGACGAGGTTGTTCGTCTCCAGAGGCAGTTGGTTACTAGGGCGCAGCTTACTAACGCCCAAGATGCCGAAGAGCTCCTAACCCTGAGAGGCACTGTCGAAGGGATTTCCGTCTCCCTTGGGGAGAAGACTGCCGAGCTTCAATAAGTGAAAATCGAACTGGCACTCGAGCGGAAGGCCGTCGCGGATGCAGAGGCGGAGTCTGAAGTTCTGCGGAAGTGGCGTCGAGAAGCGGAGGCAGAGAGCCGACATCTTCGTCAGACGCTCCAGGATACGCTGCGGAAGAAGGAAGAACTAGAAGAAGCAGTGGAGAACCTGAGGCAGTCCTGGTTGAGGGATGGAGGTGATAACCCTAGGTCGGAGGGAGCAGGACCTCCTTAGAGCTCTTTTGTAGTCACCCCCTTTTTGTAGCTGCTTTTTTCTTGCCGTTTTGTCCCTCTTTCCCTGGCCGTCCTGGCCCTGTAGTACATATATCGAAAATGAAGAAAAAGCACTTTGTGTTACCTTGTCCACGCGTAGCACTGATATTGTCGTCCGTTGACCCTTTCTCGTCATTTGGCCTGTTTGGCTTAGAGGTCGTCGTGGGAAGGGGCTCTTCCCTTCCATCCAATCTCGTCATGTGGCCAAGTCTCGCCATCATTTTTAACCCTTGCTGGCGAAGTAGCGGATGGAGCCTGGCTTCCTTAGGAGTCCGGGCGAAGTCTTTCTTGGCGGCGGAACCCGGTTTCCGTAGGAGTCCGGGTGAAGTCTTCCTTGGCGGTGGAACCCGGCTCCCGTAGGAGTCCGGGTGAAGCTTCCTTGGCGGCGGAACCCAGCTCCCGTAGGAGTCCGGACCTTCCATTTTGCTTGAGCCGGTGCGAGGTTCTCGTTATCAGCCTGGCTTGTGGGGGCGCATTAGGGCGCTGTAAGGCCTCTCCCCCCTCCGGTCTAAAAGAACCGGGCCTTCAACTTTGCTCATGTCAGGATGAGGTTCTCCTCCTGTTCCTGACATGGCTGTGGGGGCACATCAGGGCGTTGCAAGGCCTCTCCCCCCATCCGGTCTAAAAGAATCGGGCCTTTGACTTTGCTCATGTTAGGGCGAGGTTTTCCTCCTGTCCCTAACAAGGCTGTGGGGGCACATTAAGGCGTTGTGAGGCCTCTCCCCCCATCCGATCTAAAAGAATCGGGCCTTTGACTTTGCTCATGTTAGGGCGAGGTTTTCCTCCTGTCCCTAACAAGGCTGTGGGGGCACATTAGGGCATTGTGAGGCCTCTCCCCCCATCCGGTCTAAAAGAATCGGGCCTTTGACTTTGCTCATGTCAGGACGAGGTTCTCCTCCTGTTCCTGACATGGCTGTGTTTTTGGAGGAATCATATCCAGTCATAATACATCCACGCTAGGTGGGAGGAGCATGTTAGCTAAAAAGAAAAGTAGATTCAAAACGAAATAGTAAGCGATACATTTACAGTATTCCCGCTCCTTCTTGAGGCCCTCCGGTGATGGAGTCGATGGTCCCGATGGGCGGCCGGTCCCTGGGCTGCTCCTCCCTTTTCTGCGGTTCAGGCGGCGGGAGGGCTCTTGGTCGGTCTCTTCTATCCTCAGGCCTGCGGCGGATGAATCTGTCGAGTCGACCTCGCCGAATGAGCTCCTCGATCTCGTCCTGGAGCTGGATGCATTCCTCCGTGTCGTGGCCGTGGTCGCGGTGGTAGAGGCAGAACTTGTTGGGGTTGCGCTTCCCGAGGTGTGTGCGCATCCTCTCCGGCCTAGGGAACTGCTCCCTGACCTCCATCAGCACCTGGGCCTTCGAGGCGTTGAGGGGGGCATAGTTGCAGAATTTCCCTGGCGGAGAACCCCGCTGAAACCTGTTGTCCGGGCTTCTCTGCCTGCGTGCCCGGGGGGGAGTATGGGCGCGCTTATGTCCAGGAGGGGATCGGGAGCGAGGTCGGGCTTCCTTTGGCCTCTTCTCAACTGCGGGCTTACCAGAATCTCCCGCCTGACACTCCCTCGCAGTCTCTTCGTCCTTCATTTTGAAGGCCTCTTCCGCTCGGGCGTATCCTTCAACCTGAGCCAGCAGATCAGCAAAATCCCTGGGGTACTTCTTCTCCAGGGAGTACAAGAGATCATTCTTCTGAAGGCCACCTTTCAGGGCGGCCATGGCAACTGACTGGTCCAAGTTCCGGACCTCCAACGCCGCGATGTTGAAGCGGTTGATGTAGGCCCGTATGGACTCCCCTTCCCTCTGCTTGATGTTGATGAGGGACTCCGAACCTTTCCGGGGACATCGGCTGCTGACAAAATGGGCCACGAATTGGTGGCTCATTTGATCGAAGGAGAATATGGTACCCGGCTTCAGAGTCGAGTACCAGTTCCTTGCTGCTCCCTTCAAAGTAGACGGAAAAGCCCGGCACAAGATGGCGTCAGGAGCACCGTGAAGCAGCATCATCGTTCGGAAGGCCTCCAGATGATCAACCGGGTTCGACGTCCCGTCGTAGCTTTCGAACTGGGGAAGCTTGAAATTCGGCGGGATCGGTTCCTGCATAATCATTTGGGAGAAGGGAGGGTCAGTGCAAATATCCTCACCATAAGCGGGAGGCGCGTGGCAGAGTTCTTCGATCCGCCGGTTCATCTCCTGGAGCCTCCAGTCCAGGAAATCCTCTCGACTTCGAGTCTCGAGGGTCCTTTGGCAGAACGGAGGCAGGGATCTTCTAGGGGTGGAGTCGTGGTCCGATTGAGGGCTCTCTACCCTCGAATTCGCCTTCCCAGGAAGGACGGGGCGGATGGCCCAGGTGGCCCGCCCCACCGCTGGGTTCTGGCATTCTGGAGATGCCCCCTCCGGATGTGCCGACGCCTGCGGTGGCTGCTGCTGCATTGCTTGTACGGCTTCGACGAGGCCCTTGACCTGCTGCGCCAGCAAGTCAAACTGCTCCACGCTGACCGCCATCGTCGGAGGGGGAGGAGGAGGAGGCTGAGAAACGGGAGGGGAGGTCGGAGCCTGAGATCTGGCCGCGGAGGCCGTGGACCGCCGGGTGGACGCCCTGCGCGGAGGCATTGGGTGTCGATCTTGCGGGGGGGGGATTAGGAGTGGATGACGGAGAAACGGTCGGAGGCAGCTCCGTTGAACACTTCTTTAAGAACAAGGGTGCTGCGAAGACACAGGGCCCTTCCTCTAGCGCCAATCCTGTTGGTGCAAAAATCCGCTTGCGCCGGAGAAACTGGAGTCGGGGAAGCCGCGGTCGCCGCCGGGACCTGCAAAGGAAGTCTAAACCAGAGGTGGGGTTGCTCCGGCAAGACCCTCCGACGCTCAAGTCAGTTCTCTGCCTCAACAAGAATGGAGTGCTCGAATGGAGAATTTAGCAGAGTTTTGAGATAAGGAAAATGAGCTTAAAGAATAACGTATCTGGGTCTCCCTTTTATAGGCGGAGGAGGCAACGGATTGATGGCGACGTTTGTAACCGCCTGGTAGTGGGCCGCCCATGGTCAGGGGGAATTGATTGCGGAAGATGGTGGAGCAGACACGTGGCCATCACCGCGGCCCACCATGTGGAATCTGTTATGAGGGGTGGAGCAGCGTCCGTTGTCGTGACTTGCCAGCGGATAGGAGAATCGCATGGTATCCATCGCAGGAGGTGGAGCAGGTTCGTGGCCGTTACTGTGGCCTGCCAGGGGATAGTGGAGCTGTGCGGAATCCACCACAGGAAGTGGAGCAGGGTGGCGATGGTTACTGTGGCCTGTCAGGGGGCGTGGATCTGTCGATTGAAGCTCGGCAGCGGCCGGAGCCCAGTTTCTGTTGAGGTCCGGGAGAGGTCCTCCTGGCGGTTGGGGTCGTGGGTGGAGCCCGGCTCCCGGGGGAGTCCGGGCGGAACCCTCTCGGAGCCGAAGTTGCGGGCGGAACCTGGCTCTCGTAGGAGTCCGGGCGGAGTCTGCTTGCGGCTGTAGTCGTTGGCGTCGGAGATGAAGCTCGGCTCCCTCAAGAGCACGGGCGAAGTCTTCCTGCAATTTAAAATTAAAGGCGAAGTCCGGCTCTCGTAGGAGTCCGGATGGAGCTTACCAGCAGTTGAAACTGAGGGCAGAGCCCGGCTCCCGTAGGAGTCCGGGCGGAGCTGCACTGCTATCGGTGGTGGAGCCCGACTCCTGTAGGAGTCGGGGCGGAGCTGCATCGCTGTCGGCGGTGGAGCCCGGCTCCCGCAGGAGTCTGGGCGGAGCTGCGTCGCTGTCGGCGGTGGAGCCCGGCTCCTGTAGGAGTCCGGGCGGAGCTGCGCTTGCTGTCGGTGGTGGAGCCCGGCTCCCGTAGGAGTCCGGGCGGAGCTGCGCTGCAATCAAAGTTAAGGGTGAAGCCCGACTCCCGTAGGAGTCCGGACGAAGCTTACCAGCAGCTGATATTGAAGTCGGAGCCCGGCTCCCGTAGGAGTCCGGGCGGAGCTGCGCCGCTGTCGGTGGTGGAGCCCGGCTCCCATAGGAGTCAGGGCGGAACTGCGTCGCTGTCGGCGGTGGAGCCCGGCTCCCGTAGGAGTCCGGGTGGAGCTGCGCTTGCTGTCGGCGGTGGAGCCCGGCTCCCGTAGGAGTCCGGGAGGAGCTGCGTTGCAATCAAAGTTAAGGGTGAAGTCCGGCTCCCGTAGGAGTCCGGACGAAGCTTACCAGCAGCTGATATTGAGGTCGGAGCCCGGCTCCCGTAGGAGTCCGGGCGGAGCTGCGCCGCTGTCGGCGGTGGAGCCCGGCTCCCGTAGGAGTCGGGGCGGAACTGCGTCGCTGTCGGCAGTGGAGCCCGACTCCCGTAGGAGTCCGGGCGGAGCTGCGCTTGCTGTCGGTGGTGGAGCCCGGCTCCCGTAGGAGTCCGGGCGGAGCTGCACTGCAATCAAAGTTAAGGGTGAAGTCCGGCTCCCGTAGGAGTCCGGACGAAGCTTACCAGCAGCTGATATTGAGGTCGGAGCCCGGCTCCCGTAGGAGTCCGGGCGGAGCTGCGCCGCTGTCGGCGGTGAAGCCCGGCTCCCGTAGGAGTCGGGGCGGAACTGCGTCGCTGTCGGCGATGGAGCTCGGCTCTCGTAGGAGCCCGGGCGGAGCTGTGCTGATGTCGGCGGTGGAGCCCGGCTCCCGTAGGAGCCCGGGCGGAGCTATGCTGCTCGAAGTCGGTGGTGGAGCCCAGCTCCCGTAGGAGCCCGGGCGGAGCTGTGCTGATGTCGGCGGTGGAGCCCGGCTCCCGTAGGAGCCCGGGCGGAGCTGTGCTGCTCGAAGTCGGCGGTGGAGCCCAGCTCCCGTAGGAGCCCGGGCGGAGCTGTGCTGATGTCGGCGGTGGAGCCCGGCTCCCGTAGGAGCCCGGGCGGAGCTGTGCTGCTCGAAGTCGGCGGTGGAGCCCAGCTCCCGTAGGAGCCCGGGCGGAGCTGTGCTGATGTCGGTGGTGGAGCCCAGCTCCCGTAGGAGCCCGGGCGGAGCTGTGCTGCTCGAAGTCGGCGGTGGAGCCCAGCTCCCATAGGAGCCCGGGCGGAGCTGTGCTGATGTCGGCGGTGGAGCCCGGCTCCCGTAGGAGCCCGAGCGGAGCTGTGCTGCTCGAAGTCGGTGGTGGAGCCCAGCTCCCGTAGGAGCCCGGGCGGAGCTGTACTGATGTCGGTGGTGGAGCCCGGTTCCCGTAGGTGCCCGGGCGGAGCTGTGCAGCTCGAAGTTGATTCCGTCGAAGATCTCGACTGTGGGTATTTTATACCCAACAGAACCTGAGGAACCAAATCAATTAGAACCAGTCCTAACACAACCTCTTCCACCTCATAGATCGACTAAGATTTTTCATCCTCCTGAAAGGTACTTAGGTACTATACAAGAGGAAGTAGAGAAAATATTCCTCACAAAAAATGGGGCTCATGGTGATGACCCCAAGACCTATGATGAGGTGATATCAGATATCGACTCCGAGAAATGATTAGAGGCAATGAGATCAGAAATTGACTCGATGTACTCAAACCAAGTCTGGACCTTGGTAGATCCACCTAAAGGTATTGTACCTATTAGGTGTAAATGGATCTTCAAGAGAAAGATAGGTGCAGATGCAAATATGGAGACATTCAAGGCTAGGCTCGTAGTGAAAGGTTATAGTCAGCACGAAGGCATTGACTATTAGGATACCTTTTCATCCGTAGCCATGCTAAAATCCGTTCGCACATTGCTTGCTGTTGCAGTCTATTTTGATTATGAAATATGGCAGATGGACGTGAAAATGGCATTCTTAAATGGATATCTTGAGGAAGATATCTATATGGAACAGCCGCTTGGTTTCACATCCAGTGATGATGATCACAAGATCTGCAAGCTGCAAAGGTCCATTTATGAACTTTAGCAAGCATCTCGGAGCTGGAATACTCGTTTCAATGATGTGATCAAAATATTTGGTTTCATCAAAAATGAGGAGGAATCATGTGTGTTCAAGAAGGTCAGTGGGAGCGCAATTGTCTTCCTCGTACTGTACATAGATGACATCCTCTTAATTGAAAATGATATTTCCATGTTGACCTCAGTCAAAATATGATTGTCTAAGGAGTTCTCTATGAAAGATCTAGGAGAAGCATCCTTTATATTGAGTATTAAGGTCTATAGAGATAGACCAAATAGGATGCTGGGACTCTCATAGAAGATGTACATAAAGGAGGTGCTAAAAAGGTTTAGCATGAAAAACTCCAAAAGAGGTTTAGTACCTTTTAAACATGGCATTCATCTCTCCAAGAAGATGTGCCCTAGTACACCTGAGGAGATTGAATGCATGAGCAAGATCCCTTATGCTTCCGCAATAGGGAGCTTCATGTATGCCATGCTATGTACACGACCTGATATAGCGCATGCTGTGAGTGTCACAAGCAAATATAAGTCGAATCCAGACGAAGAGCACTGGACTTCTGTGAAATGTATCCTTAAGTACTTGAGAAGAACTAAGGATATGTTTCTAGTCTTTGGGAATAGAGAACTCCAGGTTCAGGGATTTACAGACTCAGACTTTATGTCTGATATAGATGATCGAAAGTCGACATCTGGGAGTCTGTTCATTTGCAATGGTGGTGCAGTCAGCTGGAAGAGTTTCAAGTAGACAGTAATTGCTGATTCCATCATGGAGGCAGAGTATATTGCTGCATCGAAAGCTGTGTGTTGCTCCTAGATTGATTTTGATGATTACAAAGCAGATTGAAGGGATACAAATATTTTAAATTGAAAAAGGCTTTATGCTCTTCAAGGGCAAAATCATAATTTTGCTAAAATCCTGATTTGATAGTATTATTTGGTAGAACAAAAGATTTGTGATCCAATGGTGAAAATTTCATTGATTTTGGACTTGTATTTTGAAAGTTATGCATGTTTGAAAATCATGAGTCAACCCATGAGTCAACTCATGGCACAATGAGCTGATTGGCACACCCTGTGAGTCGACCCTCATGAGTCGACCCCCAGGCATGAGTCGACCCCCATGAGTCGACCCCTGCAGTTTTAGGCCAAAAGTTGCAGAAACTCATTTTCTGGCTGTTGCAACAGAAGTCGACTCATGAGTCGACTCCTGTAGCATGAGTCGACTCATGAGTCGACCCCTGCGACGGAAAACGTCTTCAACGGATAGTTTTTTGCCCATTTTAATTGCCTTTTATGCTTCCTAAAATTGCTCTAACGGCTCTTTATCTACCTAAATTATTTTCTCTTGCTTCTAATGCTACAAAATGCTTTAAATGGTGAAAGAAATTGCAGATTAAATAGAGATCAAACGTGAAATCAAAAAAAGAGAAGAACAGAAGAGAGGATCCGAAATCTGCACGAAAAAGCCTGAGATCAACGAAATATCCAAAAAAAGAAAAAGAGAGAGGATCCACAATATACCAGAGAGATTGTGAAAGAGAAAAGCAAGAGCTTTCAAGGAGAGAATCCTTCACGCCTATTGTTTCAACCTTGATCTAGAGATCGTTCAAAGATCTTCAATCAACAATCAACCTCTTCTCAAGCATTCAAGCGTTCATCCACTTTGAGAAAATCCGAAAAAGGGGTTCATCATTTGAGTAAAGTTTTTATTGTTATATTTGCTCATTTAAGGAGCTGTTATTGTATTAATCTGTGCTCTAAATATTCTTACTCTTTGTGAGTTTTTGTTCTTGTTTTTGGAGGATTTCCAAAATAAGGAAAGGTTGATCCGAACCTGAAATCGGAGTGTTTTGGGTTTACTTGTACCCGAGAAATAAGTGATCTAGCTTGGGATAGCTAGTGTCGGAGTTTCCGACATTTTGTATTCGGGTTGAATACAAAGGATAGTGGATTGAAATTCCCAAGTAGGATCTTGGGGAGTGGATGTAGGTGCAAGGTTAGCACCGAACCACTATAAATCCTTGTGTTTGTGGTGTGCTTTATCGCTTCACTTTATTTCTTTATTATATTCTTGCATTCCTGCTTTAGGTAATTAATATTGAATTAAAGTCTTTGTTTTGTTCTTCATAAGTAATCAGTTGGGCTTAAAATTTTTAGAAACCCAATTCACCCCCCCTCTTGGGTTGCATAGCTGGGCAACAAGTGGTATCAGAGCCCGGTGCTCTAGCCCTTCTTTGATCTAACAATCAAAGAGTTAAAGATCTATGGCAACCCATGTTGGTACTTCTCTAGCCGAGGGGCAATCAACAAACCGACCTCCACTTTTCAATGGGTCTAATTACACCTATTGGAAAGCTCGGATGAAAATTTTCATACAAGCACTCGACTATGATATGTGGAGTATCATAGTGAATGGTCCTCACACACCCACCAAGACTATAGATGGTGAGGAGTCAACCAAACCCGAGAAAGAATGGGATGAGGTTGACAAGAAATTAGCACAATTAAATGCCAAAGCCATGAATGTTCTTTATTGTGCACTAGATGCTAGTGAATTTAATCACATTTCTACTTGTGCATCTGCTAAAGAAATATGTGATAGGTTAGAAGTAACTCATGAGGGAACAAATCAAGTAAAAGAGTCTAAAATAAACATGCTTGTACATAAATATGAATTGTTCAAAATAAAGCATGATGAGTCCATAACTGCTATGTTTACTCGTTTTACTGATATAATCAATGGTTTAAAGAGTCTTGGCAAATCTTATACTAACAGTGAACTTGTAAGGAAGATTCTCAGGTCACTGCCAAGAACTTGGGAAGCCAAGGTGACTGCCATCCAAGAAGCAAAGGACTTGAACACTCTACCTCTAGAAGAGCTTCTTGGATCCTTGATGACTCATGAACTTAGCATGAAGCAACATCAAGAGGATGAAGTCAAAAAGAAAAGAACCATTGCCCTCAAATCCACAACTTCGCCTGATTATGAAACAGATGACTCTGAAGATGAAGATCAGGATGAAGAGATGGCTCTCATCACCCGAAAATTTAAGAAGTTTCTAAGAAAAAAGAAACAGGGGATGAGAAGAAAATTCACAAAAGGAGATCAAAGCAAAGAAAAGGAGAAAGATCAACCCCCTATATGCTACGAGTGCAAGAAGCCAAGACATTTCAGATCCGAATGTCCACAATTGAAGAAAGGTCTAAAGAAGTTCAAAAAGAAGGCAATGATGGCGACCTGGAGTGCGAGTGATGACTCAAGCTCCGACGAGGAAACCTCAACAGAACAAGCCAACCTGTGCCTGATGGCACACGAAGATGAGGTAACTTCTGAATCCACTAGTGAATTTACTTTTGAAGAATTGCATGAAGCTTTCTATGATTCAATTGATGAATTAAAGAAACTAGGGAAGAAAAATAAAGAACTGAAATTGGAAAATCAGTCCTTAGTAAAACAAGCTGAAAATCTTTCAATTGAAAAATTCACATTGATTCAAGAAAATCAAAACTTTAAGGATGAAATTAACAAGCTGAAATCTATAGTAGATAAGTTCACCTTAAGTTCAAACAAACTAAATATGATCCTTGATAATCAGAAAGCTATATATGATAAGGCTGGACTTGGTTATAAACCCCTGAAGAAACAAAAATTTCTAAAGGATATTTATGTAAATTATTCAAGTAACAAGTCTACAAATATTACTTGTTTTAAATGTGGAAGAATAGGACATAAATCATACACATGTCTTATTAACAAATATGCAAACACAAAAAAAATATGGGTTCCAAAAGGAACCATTCTGACTAACCTGAAAGGACCCAAGAAAGCTTGGGTACCTAAGACAGAAATCTGACCTTTGCTTGCAGGTGTGTCTAGCATCCCAAGAAGAAAACAGGAAATGGTATCTTGACAGCGGATGCTCGAGACACATGACTGGTGATGAATCACAATTCATCACGCTTGATGCTAAGGATGGAGGGATGGTCACCTTTGGAGATAATGGCAAAGTAAAGATCATCGGGATAGGTAACATTGGTATCACTCCCTCCAAATACATTGAGAATGTTTTACTAGTTAAAGGTTTAAAGCATAACTTACTTAGTATTAGTCAATTCTGTGATAAAGGGTATAAAGTAGCTTTTGAATCATCTGTTTGCATTGTGACTAGTCCTATTAACGATGGCATTAAATTTATAGGACATAGGCATGGCAATGTTTATATGGTAGACTTGAATGATTTAACTAAATTAGACATGCAATGCCTAGTTTCCTTAAATGCTAAAATAAATGAGACTAGTTGGCTGTGGCATCGTAGACTTGCACATATTAGCATGCATTCTCTTTCAAAATTAATTAAAAGGGATTTAGTTCTCGGTTTGCCAAAATTGAATTTTGAAAAGGATAGAATCTGTGATGCATGCCAATTAGGTAAACAAACTAGAGTTTCATTTAAATCCAAAAATACTGTTTCAACTTCTAGACCTTTAGAGCTCTTACATATGGATTTATTTGGACCAACTAGAACCACTAGTCTAGGAGGAAAATGATATGGATTTGTAATAATAGATGATTACTCTCGTTTTACTTGGGTTTTCTTTTTAGCTCACAAAAATGAAACTTTTCATATTTTCACTAAATTTCATCGAAAAGTCTCTAATGAAAAAGGGTTTTCAATTCAAAATATTAGAAGTGATCATGGAACTGAATTTGAAAATCAAGATTTTGAAAATTTCTGTGATGAAAATGGAATTGGCCATAACTTCTCTGCTCCTAGGACACCTCAACAAAATGGGGTAGTTGAAAGGAAAAATAGAACCTTAGAAGAAATGGCCCGTACCATGCTTTGTGAAAGCAACCTTCCAAGATATTTTTGGGCGGAAGCAATTAACACAGCATGTTACATTTTAAATCGTGCTTTAATTAGAAAACCCCCTATGAACTTTGAAAAGGAAGAAAACCAAATATTGCATATTTTCATATTTTTGGTTGCCGATGTTTTGTATTAAATAATGGCAAAGAAAAACTTGGTAAATTTGATGCAAAATCAGATGAAGCAATCTTTCTAGGTTACTCCTCCACTAGTAAAGCATTTAGAGTTTTCAACAAAAGAACTTTAGTAGTTGAGGAGTCCATACATGTTGTCTTTGATGAATCTAACGATCTTCCTTCAAGGAAGAATGAGGGTGTTGATGATGCAGATCCACTAATAGAAGGTATGAAGGAGATCACTCTGAAAAATTCAGCAACTCCAGAAGACAAGGATCAAGAAGACGAACAAAATGAGAGAGGTGAAGAAATTCAAGAACAACCTCAAGGTACAAATGACTTACCCAAGGAATGGAGGTATGTTCACAACCACCCTAAGGAGTTAATAATTGGTGATCCTATGCATGGGGTAAAAACCCGTTCTTCACTTAGAGATGTATTTAATCATTGTGCATTTGTATCTCAACTTGAACCTAAAACTTTCGAAGAAGCTGAAAATGATCATAACTGGATTAATGCTATGCAAGAAGAACTTAATCAATTTGAAAGAAACAATGTTTGGACCTTAGTAAAAAGACCTAAAGATTATTCAATAATTGGTATAAAATGGGTCTTTAGAAACAAATTAGATGAGCATGGAAATGTAATTAGAAATAAAGCAAGACTGGTTGCTAAGGGATATAATCAAGAAGAAGGAATTGATTTTGATGAAACCTTTGCACCTGTTGCTAGATTAGAAGCTATTAGACTTCTACTTGCATATGCTTGCTTTATGAAATTCAAATTATTTCAAATGGATGTTAAAAGTGTATTTTTAAATGGATATATCTCTGAAGAAGTATATGTAGAACAACCATCCGGATTTGAAAATCATGCTTTTCCTAATCATGTCTTTAGATTAAATAAAGCTCTATATGGATTAAAACAAGCACCTAGAGCATGGTATGAAAGGCTAAGCAAATTTTTACTAGATAATGGTTTTTCAAGAGGTAATGTAGATACAACTCTATTTATTAAAAGAAATCAAAATGATATGCTAATTATACAAATTTATGTTGATGACATCATTTTTGGGTCTATTAATGAATCCCTTTGTCAAGACTTTGCTAAGCTTATGCAGGGAGAGTTCGAGATGAGCATGATGGGAGAACTCACCTTCTTCCTCGGACTCCAAATCAAACAATCAAAAGAGGGAATCTTCATCACCCAAAGCAAGTACACCAAGGAACTACTCAAAAGATTTGGAATGGAGAACTGCAAACCAATTGGCACACCAATGAGTCCCTCATGTAAGCTTGACAAGGATGATGAAGGTAAAAGCGTAGACTTAAAATACTATAGAGGTATGATTGGCTCATTATTATATTTAACTGCAAGTAGACCTGATATCATGTTTAGTATTTGTTTATGTGCTAGATATCAATCTAATCCTAAAGAATCTCATTTGAATGCTGTTAAAAGAATCCTTAGATACTTAAATGGTACACAAACTCTAGGGTTATGGTACTCTAAGGACTCACAAATTAATTTGTTAGGATATTCAGATGCTGATTTTGCTGGATGTAAATTAGATAGAAAAAGCACAAGTGGAACTTGCCAATTTCTTGGAGTTAACCTAATCTCATGGTTTAGCAAGAAATAAAATTCGATGGCACTGTCTACGGCTGAGGCCGAATACATTGCAGTCGGAAGTTGTTGTGCTCAAATCTTATGGACTAAGCAACAACTCGAAGATTTTGAAATCAAACTTAATGAAACACCAATAAGATGTGACAATACAAGTGCCATAAATCTATCTAAAAATCTAATTCAACACTCAAGATCCAAACATATTGAAATAAGACATCATTTCATAAGAGAACATGTTCAAAACAAAAATGTAATTCTTGAATATGTTTGCACTAAAAATCAATTAGCTGATATCTTTACAAAGGCCCTTAGTGAGGATAGATTCTGTGAAATTAGGAGAAATCTAGGAATTCTAGATCCATTTGCCTAAAATTTCTCAATTTCCAAAGAATTGATTAGAGAGCTCAATTTTCAACATCTATCCTGGTCCCAAAAGCTCAAATTTATCATTCTAAAAACTTATCATTGAGCAAAATTCCTTCACTCAAAATTTTAAATTTTTCTGAAATTTATTCACATTTTTTCTGATTTTCTGAACTTCATGAGTCGACCCCCATGAGTCGACTCAATGGCAAACTTGTAAATCCCACCAACTTTCAACGAGTTCATTGTTTTTATAAGGGTGACTGTTTGTGAGACGACTCATCTTCCCATCGTTCTTCTTCCAAAAGCCGTCTTCTCCAACTCTTCTTGCTCCAAATCCAAGGATTAATTTCGAGGCAATTCTCCCTCCTCCTCTCCACCAAAAATCGCCTCCTTCAAAAAGGATTTTCTGTGCTTTCTCGCTTTGCTTGGCACGGTTGGAACGTGCCCTAGCATTTTACCGAACTTCCAAAATCCACTTCTTTTCTCCACCAAAATCCTTCATTACTCTTTTGTGATCCCTCCTCCACTCAATTCAAGTCTTCTTATCTGCTACTTTATTGGATATGGCTCCAAAGATGAAACTTTCCCAAAGAAGGAAATCAATCCGTGAGCCTGAGGAATTTGTCCGAAAGAAAAGGCATGTTCAGTCTTCCAGTGCTCCCACTCCACCTACTCAAGGTCCCTCTCAATCCTCCATAAGCCCCAGTGTGAATCCTCTTTCTGATAGAAAAGTAGAAACCGGAAAAAATATAGATTTTCGGTTCTTTGAGAAAGAGGGCTTTACTTTTGCTACCAAGATCAAAAATCAAGGATGGGAACCCTACTGCTCCCTTAAGGAAGTCACCTATGTTGATCTAGTTAGAGAGTTCTACCAGAACCTAAATTATGGAAGTGGGTCAGTGACTTCATCTGTAAAGGGAATTGATATCTGCCTGGATTCTAGGATATTGGGAGAAATTTTACAGTTGCCTAGTGAAGGATACTCATATATGGAACTCCCAATTAAAGAAGAGGGATCAGAATTATTTTAGGAGAAACCTATTCAGGAAGTTTAAACAAATTGGAAGCTAAGACATTGTCCATTGAGATGAGGGTCCTGCATCAAATAGTAACAAAGCTCTTCTTTCCTAGGAGTGGTAGACATGACTTACTGTCTGGCAGAGATGTATGTGTCATGTTTCATGTCATCACTCAGACCCCCCTAAACCTCCCTGCACTTATGATAGAGGCCATGAGAGAAACTTTGAATAGATCCAAGTCACACTTGCCTTATGGTATGGCCCTTACTAGAGTATTTAGGAGGTTTGGAGTTAGCTGTGAGGGGGAGGCACCTACCAAGCTCTCACATGTGGATACTTTCAACCAACACACCCTGCACCGAATGGGATTTGCAAAGACTGATGGTGGTTGGATCAAGGGATCTGAGGAGAGAGTTGAGGAAAGAACTGAGGATAGAGCTGAAACAAGAGCTGAAGACAGAACTGAAGGCAGAGTAGAAGAAGAAGGTCCATCTTCTCCTGTACATGATTTCAGGGCAACATCACCAGATACACAGTTCATTCCTGATACAGAGGCTGGCCCTTCTGAGTTTACTAGGATGCCCACACCAGTGTATCAGCCAGAGACCAGAGAACATCCATCAGAGTTCAGACTGGCTGACGATCAGATCGAGCATATTTCACAGCGTGTGGCTTCTTTGCTGTCTAGCCAGTGGAGTAGTACTTCTTTTGCATCTGGAGCTACCTCTTCTGATCAGACCATTACTTCCCACATCTCCACTGTATTTCAGATGATTTCAGATCAGTCCATCAGGATACAGCAGCTTGAGGACACAGTCTGGAGACTGACTGGCAGAGTTCTTGACTTGCAGGGGCAAGTCCTTGCATTGGCCCATCCCAAGCCACAGGAGTCAACTATTGAGGTCACAGACCTCACTGCAGAGGCTGGCAGACTCAGAGGAGCACTAGAAGGTGGATATGAATTGCTGAGGAAAGAGATCCGAGGATCGAGTGAGCATGCTACCACCCAGTTCACTGCTCTACTTCAATCTGTTTTCAGAGCACTGAACGTACTTGATTCTATTAGACTCACCCTTTCTGTTCAGTCCTTAGCATCTCAGCGTTCTCAGCCTCCCAGTTCATCTCATTCTCCTGCTCGTGCCAACACCTCCACTCGTGGCAGAGGCAGACGGGGTAGAGGACGCACTTCTGATCCATCATCTCCTCACCCCATATCTGATGACTCCGATCATTGACTTATCTTGATCTTTACTAGATCCTAGGTGCTAGTGTCTTGTTCTAGGATCTATACCTTGGGCCATGTATTGACAATCAGCTGGTTGAATTTTATTTTAAAGAACTATGTATTGAAATAATTATGTTTTTAATGGAATCATTTTTTCACTTATATTTCTACCTTTTGTAATGATGTTGATCATATTATGGTTTTATATATTCTTCTTATTGAAAAATTGTCTTCTCTTTGTTGTTGTTTGCTGTTGATAATTGCTATATTAAGGGGGAGCAAACTTCTGTGAAAAACTCTAAAAGGGAAGAAATTAAAAAATATTTCAGAAAAAGGAAGAGTTAACTATGTTTGATGATGTCAAAAAGGGGGAGAAATTAAACAAAAATAAAAATTGAAATTAAAC